>NC_142435.1:119127575-119430606 GCF_059453495.1 Arachis ipaensis | reverse complement strand
AAGAAACACGAACAGCGCAATTAATCAGGCCTAAATCCACTAACCACATCCTAGGCTACCTAACAACCTAGAATCCACTACAACATGCATATCTAACTAGCCTAATTATGAAGATAAACAGAAAAATATGTAATTAACTACGAATTGATAGAAGGGTGGCGTTCGGCGGAACGTGGTAGGCGTAGGAATGAAAGTGGGGCAGAGAGGTGGCTACGGGATGGTGGTGGTGGCGGCTGACGCGGTGGTGGAGGGTGGCACGGCGACGGTGAGTGTGGCGGTCGCGGAGGAGGTTTGGAAAGGTAATGGGGGAGGGGTTAAGGGGGAAGGAAGGGAAGGGGGGTGTGGGTGGTGGTGGGTGGTGCGGCTGGGACGGAGCGCCGGCGGTGGGTGTGGCAGTCGCGGAGGGGGCAGTGGTGGTGGAGGGAAGAGGAGGAAAGAAGAAGAAGAAAGAGGGGGAAGGGGGGTGGCGTGGCGGTGGGTTCTGGGTGGTCGACGGGGGCGGCGGTGGTTGGTGGTGGTGGCTGGAAGTTGGTGGTGGTTGGTTGGAGAGAGAGAGGAAGGAGAAGGGCTGGGGGGCGCGAATGGTTAGGGTTCGCGTGACTGGGGGGTTAGTAAATTTAAATCCACGCAATCGCGTGGGGCACGCAGTCGCGTGGCTGGGGTGAAATGAGGGTTGACGCGATCGCGTGGGTGGCCCGATCGCATGGAATGGGTAAAAGAGGGAATGACGCGGTCGCATGAGGCATGCGACCGCGTCGCTGGAAATTATGCTAAACGCACAAGTCCAGCATCGTTTCAGCGCAACTCTCTGTCTCCTTTGGGGTGTTGTGCAATCCATGCGATGCGAGGGTGGCGCGATCGCGTAGGTCGTTTTGTGCGAAATGCACAATGGCCGTACGATTCCAGCCTAACTCTCTGGACGTTGGGGATTTATGCCGATCTCCAGATCACGCGGCCGCGTGAATGACACGGATGCGTGGGGAGTGTTTTTCACAACTAACGCGATCACATGAGTGATGCGGTCGCGTCGCGCACTCTTTCTTCTTTTTTTTTTATGCAGGTATGCAATTATGCAGTATGCAATGCGAATGAATAATATTCAGGTTCAATTGAAAAGGATAATAAAAATAAATAACACGAAATAAAACTGAAAAAGGAACGACCATACCATGGTGGGTTGTCTCCCACCTAGCACTTTTAGTTAAAGTCCTTAAGTTGGACATTGGATGAGCTTCTTGTTATGGCGGCTTATGCTTAAATTCATCCAGAAATCTCCACCAATGCTTGGAATGCCAACAGCCTCCGGGGTCCCAAACTAGGCATGTAAAGTTTCTGAGCAGCTTCAAACAAATTCTCAGGCTCCCGGGGTGACGAATGTCAGAACAGATTCCAGGATCCCAAACCTTGCTTTTAAATCCGCCTTCATCTTGATCTATATTTTTCCATTCGGGCGGTTTAGAAAGTAGATTTTCACCAAGATGACCAAAAGTTTTCCGAGATCCATTCGATTGATCATGATGCCAATCCGTGCACTTCGAATTGAAGCGTGGAACCTTATTGAACCTTGTGCACCAGCACTGAGTGTGAGCCATTTCCCTCTTACTCTTAAAGCCGCAAAGAGCTCTAAACTGGCCATCTGTTTCAAGCAAACCATATTCAAGTGGGAAAATAAAGTTAAAGGTTAAGGATTGTACCCATTTGAAGCTTGTATTAGGTGGTAATGGCCTTGGGATAGGTGTTTCTAGTGGTTCTGTGAGTTCTACTCCCTTGTGCTCTTCTGTGAATTTCTTCACTTCCTTGCAGACTTCCTCAATTGCATCCATGTCCTGATCAAAGCCTTCTATGTCTTCCTCGTCACGTAAGTCATAAACGGGAGGTTGAGAGAAATCTACCTCCGCATCATCTTTGTATTCACTTGGGGAAGATTCTTCGATTAGAGAATTCACTTGCTGATGCAAGTTCACTACTAGGAGAACTTGACTTGAGATTATCATCATCAAGGAAACTTGCTTCTTGGATTATTCCGTCTAGTTCTTCATAAAAGATTTGCTGTGGGAGTTGTGCACTATCCTCCTTAGCATCAATTGTAGCGTTCTTAATAGAATTCTCCACAACTTCGGATTCCCATGGAAGTTCAGCGTCTCCTAAGTCTTCAACCAACTCCTCTTCTTTCATAATGACAGCTTCCTCTACTTGTTCTAATACGAAGTCATGCTCTGTCTTGTCCACTGGAGTTTCTAGTATCTCCTTCATGCTACACTCTTCATTAGATTGTCCACATGGGGCTCTGGGAGGCCCTTGAATGTTCGAACGTCTAGAAGATAATAGACTTACTGCTTGCTCCAGTTGATGAAGGGTTGTTTAAAGTTGATCTACTGTTTTCTTGAGGTGAACCTCTAATTCTTGGGGTGATAGATTTGGACGTGGTACATGGGGAAGTGGTGGCGTTTGGGAGTAATTGGATTGGAATTTAGGTAGACGAGGATCATACGGTAGTGAATGGTGAAAAGGAGCTTGTGAGTGTGGTGGTGCGAAGTTATGTTGAGAGGATGGCCTATAAGCGCAGGGTGGGGCTTGTTGGTAACCACAAGGTTGTCCACCATGTCTATTTGTTTGGTATGCATTGTAGAATGGTCTTTGTCCATGATATCTTGGAGGGTGTTGTTGCCTAAAGGGTTGATCAGATCCTCTTGGCTCCATCCATCTTTAGTTGCTCTGACCTTGATGCATGTTCCTGTTATAACTTTTACTCCTTTCAACAATATTAGAACCAAACTCAAAGCGAGAGGGGTGAGAATTCATAGTAGCTAATAAAAATAAAAGGGGAAAATAAAGACAAATAAACAAGTAAAAGAAAAGTATTTACAATAACCAATAATAAGGCACACAATTGCAGTTCCCCGGCAACGGCGCCATTTTGACGTTAGGATTTTTGCCAGTAAAGAATTTTATAAAAACAGTCGCGTTGTAGGTATAGTTTCTAAACCAACAGAAATCCCTTCGTACAAACGTTTTGGTTGTCACAAGTAACAAACCCCTTAAAAATTGATAACCGAAGTATTTAAACCTCGGGTCGTCTTCTCAAGGAACTGCAGGGAAGTATGTTCTTATTATTGGTTATGGAGATTGTAAATCGGGGTTTTGAAGATGAGGAACAAGTAATTTAAATTGCAATTAAAATAAGTAAAAGACAGTAAAATAAATGAATAACTGTAAAATAAACTTTTGGCAAGGAATGAGAAATTAGAAGTCCTATCCTAATTATCCTTATCAATGATGATGAAGATAGAATCTTAATTCCACTTAGTCAGCCTTTACTGAAAGTAAAGAAAAGTCAAGTGACTAATTGTTTTGATCTTCAAATCCTAGTTAATCCCTAAGGAAATATTGGGATTATTGAAGTTTGATAGCAATTATCAATCATGTTGAGTTTGATAACTCCTGAGTTACTGATTTCTTAACCAAGACCAAAGGGGAAAAGTAAATCTACTGGAATAAAAATGTCTTCAGATTGGAAGCAACAGTAACATAAATAAAAGAGAGCAATAATAAACTGAAATACCTCAAATAACATTAATTCAAAGAATAATCTGTAACATGGAAGAATTCATAAATTAAATTGAGAAGATAAATAAAAAGGACTATTGAACCTGATAAAAAGAGATAATCCTGAAAGCAAAAGACATCCTAATTCTAAATCCTAAAAGAGAGAGGAGAGAACCTCCCTCAAAACTAAATCTAAATCATTAAAAGTAACTAATTGGAGACTCCCCCTTGAATGGATGCATTCCCCCACTTCATAACCTCTGATCTGTGCCTTCTGGACTTGGATTTGGGACAAAAAGGGCTTCAGAAATCGCTGGGGGCATTTTCTGTAATTTCTGGTGCGTGGCCTCTGTCACGCGTCCGCGTGGGTCACGCGGTCGCATCAATTAGAGTTTTCCTTGTCACACTGTCGCTTCAGTCAGGCGTCCGCGTCATATGCGTTTTGTTTAAGGCGCGCGGTCGCGTCAATCACGCAGTCGCGTCACTGCTATTTTGCGTTGGCACGTGGCCGTGTCGTCCAAGCGATCGCGTCACTGCCAGTTTCTTCAAAAACTCCATTTTGTGCTTTCCTTTCATTTTTGTATGTTTCATTTCCATCCTTTAAGTCATTCCTGCCTTAGAGGATCTGAAACTACTCAACACACGAATCACGGCATCGAATGGAAATAAATGGGTAATTAAAATAATTACTTTTAAAGCATAGGAAACATGTTTTTCACATACATCACATAATAAGGAAGGAAAAGTAAAACCATGCAATTAACATGAATAAGTGGGTGAAGGACTGAATAAATCACTTAAATTAGGCACAAAATATATCATAAAATATGGGTTTATCAGAAGGCTAACCTTGCCAAAGTAGAGGATTTGTCCGCCACCTTGTAGAGTTCTAGGGATATCACCTCATGAACTTCTACTTCCTCTCCCATCATGATGCTATGGATCATGATTGCCCGGTCTATAGTAACTTCAGACCGGTTGCTAGTAGGAATGATTGAGCGTTGGATGAACTCCAACCATCCCCTAGCCACGGGCTTGAGGTCATGTCTTCTTAGTTGAACCGGCTTCCCTTTTGAATCTCTCTTCCATTGAGCGCCCTTTTCACAAATGTCTATGAGGACTTGGTCCAACCTTTGATCAAAGTTGACCCTTCTAGTGTAGGGGCGTGCATCTCCTTACATCATGGGCAAGTTGAATGCTAACCTTACATTTTCCGGACTAAAATCTAAGCATTTCCCCCGGACCATTATAAGCCAATTCTTTGGGTCCGGGTTCACACTTTGATCATGGTTCTTGGTGATCCATGCATTAGCATAAAACTCTTGAACCATTAAGATTCCGACTTGTTGAATGGGGTTGGTGAGAACTTCCCAACCTCTTCTTCGAATCTCATGTCGGATCTCCGGATATTCACCCTTTTTGAGTCTGAAAGGGACCTCGGGGATCACCTTATTAATAAGCTTGACCGGGCAAATGCGGAATCATCATAGGACTTGGCCACAACTTCATAGAAGTGGTCTTGATGGATCTTTGAGATGAATCTCTCTATCTCCCATGACTCGGAGGCGGAAGCTTTTGCCTTCCCTTTCCTCTTTCTAGAGGTTTCTCCGGCCTTAGGTGCCATAAATAGTTATGGAAAAACAAAAAGCTTTAGCTTTTACCACACCAAACGTAGAAGGTTTGCTCGTCTTCGAGCAAAAGAAGAAAGAAGAGAGTAGAATAAGAAGAAATAGAGGAGATGGAGGGGGCTTAGTGGTTCGGCCAAGGGGGAGAATTAGTGTTCATGTTGTGTGAAAATGAAGGAGTGAAGATGGGTTATATAGGAGTGGAGAGAGGGGTAGGGTTCGGCTATGTATGGGTGGGTTTGAGAGGGAAAGTGGTTTGAATTTGAATGGTGAGGTAGGTGGGGATCTATGGTAGATGTGGATTGGTAAAGAGATTATGGAGAAGAGGGTAGGTTTTGATAGGTGAGGGGTTTTTGGGGAAGAGGTATTGAGGTGATTGGTGAAGGGTATTTGGGGAAGGGTGTTATGGGAAGGTGTAAAGAAGAGAGAGAGATGAAGTAGGTGGGGATCCTGTGGGGTCCACAGATCTTGAGGTGTCAAGGATTTCTCATCCCTGCACCATGTTGGCATGTAAATGCCCCCTTGATTGCCAATCCTGGCGTTAAACACCAGGTTGCTGCCCATTTCTGGTGTTTAACGCCAGCTTTTCTCCCCTTTTTGGCATTTAAACGCCAGCTCTGTGCCCATTTCTGGCGTTAAACGCTAGTTCTGTGCCCCTTTCTGGCATTAAACGCCAGTTTTGTGCCCCTTTCTGGCATTAAACGCCCAGAATGGTGCCAGACTGGGCGTTTAACGCCCATTCTGCTACCCTTACTGGCGTTTAAACCCTAGTAAGCTTCTCCTCCAGGGTGTGCTATTTTTAATACTGTTTTTCATTCTGTTTTTGCTTTTTCAGTTGTTTTTGTGGCTTCACATGATCATCAACCTACAGAAAACATAAAATAACAATGGAAAATAAATAGATATGATTAAATAAAATTGGGTTGCCTTCCAACAAGCACTTCTTTAATGTCAATAGCTTGATAGTGGGCTCTCATGGAGCCTCACATATACTCAGAGCATGATGATGGCCTCCCAACACCAAACTTAGAGTTTGAATGTGGGAGGCTCTATTTGACTCTGCATTGAGAGAAGCTTTGTATGCTTCTTCTCCATGTGTGCAGAAGGAGATCCTTGAGCCTTAAACACATGGCAGGACTCATTCACTTGAATGACCAGCTCTCCTCTGTCAACATCAATCACAGCTTTTGCTGTGGCTAGGAAGGGTCTGCCAAGGATGATGGATTCATCCATACACTTTCCAGTGTCTGGGATTATGAAATCAGCAAGGATGTAGTGGCCTTCAACCTTTACCAAGACATCCTCTACAAGTTCATAAGCCTGTTTCCTTGAATTGTATGCCATCTCTAGTGAGATTCTTGTAGCTTGTACCTCAAGGATCCCTAGCTTCTCCATTACAGAGAGAGGCATGAGGTTTATATTTGACCCCAGGTCACACAGAGCCTTCTCAAAGGTCATGGTGCCTATGGTACAAGGTATTGAGAACTTTCCAGGATCCTGTCTCTTCTGAGGTAATCTCTGCCTAGTCAAGTCATCCAGTTCTTTGGTGAGTAAGGGAGGTTCATCCTCCCAAGTCTCATTACCAAATAACTTGGCATTTAGCTTCATGATTGTTCCAAGGTACTTGGCAACTTACTCTTTAGTAACATCTTCATCCTCTTCAAAGGAGGAATACTCATCAGAGCGTATGAATGGCAGAAGTAAATTCAATGGAATCTTTATGGTCTCTGTATGAGCCTTAGATTCCCATGGTTCCTCATTAGGGAACTCCTTGGAGGCCAGTGGACGTCCATTGAGGTCTTCCTCAGTGGAAATCACTGCCTTTCCCTCCTCTATGCATTCGGCCATGTGGGACGTGTTTATGGCCTTGCATTCTCTCTTTGGGTTCTCTTTTGTATTGCTTAGGAGAGTACTAGGAGGGAGTTCAGTAATTTTCTTACTCAGCTGACCCACTTGTGCCTCCAAATTTCTAATAGAGGACCTTGTTTCAGTCATGAAACTTTGAGTGGTCTTAGATAGATCAGAGACTACAGTTTCTAAGTCAGAGTGGCTCTGCTTAGAATTTTCTGTCTGTTGCTGAGAAGATGATGGAAAAGACTTGCTGTTGCTAAACCTATTTCTTCTACCATTACTGTTGTTGAAGCCTTGTTGAGGCCTCTGTTGGTCCTTCCATGAGAGATTTGGATGATTTCTCCATGTAGGATTATAGGTGTTTCCATAGGGTTCTCCCATGTAATTCACCTCTTCCATTGCTGGGTTCTTGATGAGCGGATATTTTATACGCTTTTTGGGGTTAATTTCATATAGTTTTTAGTATGTTTTAGTTAGTTTTTAGTTTATTTTCATTATTTTCTAGGCAAAATTCATATTTCTGGACTTTACTATGAGTTTGTGTGTTTTTCTGTAATTTCAGGTATTTTCTGGCTGAAATTGAGGGAGCTGAGCAAAAATCTGATTCAGGCTGAAAAAGGACTGCTGATGCTGTTGGATCCTGACCTCTCTGCACTCGGAATGGAATTTCTGGAGCTACAGGAGTCCAATTGACGCGCTTCCAATTGCGTTGGAAAGTAGACATCCAGGGCTTTTCAGCAATATATAATAGTCCATACTTTGCTCAAGGATATACGACGTAAACTGGCGTTCAACGCCAGTTCCATGTTGCAGTCTGGTGTCCAGCGCCAGAAACACGTTACAAGTTGGAGTTCAACGCCAGAAACAGGTTACAGCCTGGCGTTGAACGCCCAAAACAGCCCAGACACGTGAGAAGCTTTAGTCTCAGCCCCAGCACACACCAAGTGGGCCCCAGAAGTGGATTTCTGCACTATCTATCATAGTTTACTCATTTTCTGTAAACCTAGGTTACTAGTTTAGTATTTAAACAACTTTTAGAGATTTATTTTGTATCTCATGATATTCTAGATCTGAACTTTGTACTCTTTGACGACATGAGTCTCTAAACTCTATTGTTAGGGGTGAGGAGCTCTGTTGTGTCTCGATGAATTAATGCAAGTATTTCTGTTTTCCATTCAAACATGCGTGTTCCTATCTAAGATATCCATTCGCACTTCAACATGAATGTGATGAACGTGACAATCATTATCATTCCCCCACGAACGCGTGCCTGACAACCACTTCCTTTCCACCCTAGAATGAATGAATATCTCTTGGATCTCTTAATCAGAATCTTCGTGGTATAAGCTAGATTGAGGGCAGCATTCAAGAGAATCCGGAAAGTCTAAACCTTGTCTGTGGTATTCCGAGTAGGATCCAGGGATTGAATGACTGTGACGAGCTTCAAACTCGCGAGTGCTGGGCGTAGTGACAGACGCAAAAGGATAGTAAATCCTATTCCGGTACGATTGAGAACCTGCAGATGATTAGCCGTGCGGTGACAGCGCACCTGGACCCTTTTCACTGAAAGGAAGGATGGTAGCCATTGACAATGGTGATCCACCAACACACAGCTTGCCATAGAAGGACGTGCGTGCATGAACAAGAAGATAGAGGAAAGCAGAAATTCAGAAGACAAAGCATCTCCAAAACTCCAACATATTCTCCATTACTGCATACAAGTATAATTTGTGTTCTGCCTTTTACTTTTTACAATTCAAACTAAAAATTATTATTGATATTATATCCTGACTAAGAGTTACAAGATAACCATAGCTTGCTTCAAGCCAACAATCTCCGTGGGATCGACCCTTACTCACGTAAGGTATTACTTGGACGACCCAGTGCACTTGCTGGTTAGTTGTGCGAAGTTGTAAGAGAGTAATGTGAACATTGACATCACAATTTCGTGCACCAGTTCTTAGGATCATAAGCTTCTCCTTCAGATGAAGCTTCTTTGGTACTGCCAGTTGCTGCTTGCATGCTAGACAGACTCTGAGAAATCATATTGAATTGCTGAGTCAATATTTTGTTCTGAGCCAATATGGCATTCAGAGTATCAATCTCAAGAACTCCTTTCTTCTGATTTGTCCCATTATTCACAGGGTTCCTTTCAGAAGTGTACATGAATTGGTTATTTGCAACCATCTCAATGAGTTCCTGAGCTTCTGCAGTCGTCTTCTTCAGATGAAGAGATCCTCCAGCAGAGCTGTCCAATGACATCTTGGACAGTTCAGACAGACCATCATAGTAGATACCTATGATGCTCCATTCAGAAAGCATGTCAGAAGGACACCTTCTGATCAATTGCTTGTATCTTTCCCAAGCTTCATAGAGGGATTCACCTTCCTTCTGTCTGAAGGTCTGGACCTCCACTCTTAGCTTACTCAATTTTTGAGGTGGAAAGAATTTGGCCAGAAAAGCATTGACCAGCTTTTCCCAAGAGTTCAGGCTTTCCTTAAGTTGTGAATCCAACCATATCCTAGCTTTGTCTCTTACAGCAAAAGGGAAGAGCATAAATCTGTAGACCTCATGATCAACCCCATTGGTCTTGACAGTGTCACAGATTTGCAAGAATTCAGCTAAGAATTGATGAGGATCTTCCAATAGAAGTCCATGAAACTTGCAATTCTGTTGCATTAGAGAAACTAATTGAGGCTTTAGCTCAAAGTTGTTTGCTCCAATGGTAGGGATAGAGATGCTTCTCCCATAGAAGTCGGGAGTAGGTGCAATAAAGTCACCAAGCACCTTCCTTGCATTGTTGGCATTGTTGTTGTTTTCGGCTGCCATGGCTTCTTCTTGTTTTCGGCTGCCATCAGCTTCAACAAGAATGCTTTTGTCCTTGCTCCTGCTCATATGAAAGAGAGGAGAAGAAAGTATGGAATCCTCTATGTCACAGTATAGAGATTCCTTGAGATGTCAGAGGAAAAGAAGAATAGAAGGAGGAGGTAGAAAGGAGGGAATTCGAACTTATAGAGAGAGGGAGTCCGAATTGCACATTGAGGAAGAGTGCTAGTCCCTTAAATAGAAGAAGGTGAGAAGGGGGAAAAAGAATTTTCGAAATTAAATTTTGAAAGATTTTGAAAAATTATGAAAATTTGAAAAAGATTTGAATTGAAAACAAAATATTCCCTCTTGTGCCATCCTGGCGTTAAACGCCCAGAATGGTATCCATTCTGGCGTTTAACGCCCAAAATACTACCTTTTTGGGCATTTAACGCCCAACCAGGTACCCTGGCTGGCGTTTAAACGCCAGTTTTCCTTCCTCACTGGGCGTTTTAAACGCCCAGTGATGAGCGGATAATTTATACGCTTTTTGGCATTGTTTTTACATAGTTTTTAGTATAATTTAGTTAGATTTTAGTATATTTTTATTATTTTTTCACATTTCTGGACTTTACTATGAGTTTGTGTATTTTTCTGTGATTTCAGGTATTTTCTGGCTGAAATTGAGGGACTTGAGCAAAAATCAGATTCAGAGGTTGAAGAAGGACTGCAGATGCTGCTGGATTCTGACCTCCCTGCACTCAAAGTGGATTTTCTGGAGCTAAAGAACTTCAAATGGCGTGCTCTCAATTGCGTTGGAAAGTAGACATCCAGGGATTTCCAGCAATATATAATAGTCCATACTTTGTCCGAGATTAGACGATGCAAACTGGCGTTCAATGCCAGTTCCATGCTGCATTCTGGAGTTAAACGCCAGAAACAGGTTGCAAAGTGGAGTTAAACGCCAGAAACAGGTTACAAACTGGCGTTCAACTCCAAGAGAAGCCTCTACACGTGTAAAGCTCAATGCTTAGCCCAAGCACACACCAAGTGGGCCCTGGAAGTGGATTTCTGCATCATTTACTCATTTCTGTAAATCCTAGTAACTAGTTTAGCATAAATAGGACTTTTTACTATTGTATTTACATCTTTGGATTATCTCTTGATCCTTTGATCATGTTTAGGGGGCTGGCCTCTCGGCCATGCCTGGACCTTGATCACTTATGTATTTTCAACGGTAGAGTTTCTACACACCAAAGATTAAGGTGTGGAACTCTGCTGTTCCTCATGAATTAATACAAAGTACTATCATTTTTCTATTCAATTCAAGCTTATTCCGATTCTAAGATATTCATTCACACCTCAATATGAATGTGATGATCGTGACAGTCATCATCATTCCCAACCTATGAACGCGTGCCTGACAACCACTTCCGTTCTACCTTAGATTGAATGAGTATCTCTGGGATTCCTTAATCAGAATCTTCGTGGTATAAGTTTGAATCCATGGACGGCCATTCTTGAGATCCGGAAAGTCTAAACCTTGTCTGTGGTATTCCGAGTAGGATCTGGGAAGGGATGGCTGCGACGAGCTTCAAACTCGCGAGTGCTGGGCGTAGTGACAGACGCAAAAGGATCAATGGATCCTATTCCAGTATGATCGAGAACCGACAGATGATTAGCCATGCAGTGACAGCGCATTGGACCATTTTCAATGAGAGGACAGGATGTAGCCATTGATAACGGTGATGCCTAACATACAGCTTGCCATAGAAAGGAGTATGAATGATTGGATGAAGACAACAGGAAAGCAGAGATTCAGGAGGAATGAAAGCATCTTCATACGCTTATCTGAAATTCTCACCAATGAATTACATAAGTATCTCTATCTTTAAATTTACGTTTTATTTATCTTTTAATTATTAAATCTCCATAACCATATGAATCTGCCTGACTGAGATTTGCAAGATGACCATAGCTTGCTTCAAGCCGACAATCTCCGTGGGATCGACCCTTACTCACGTAAGGTTTATTACTTGGACGACCCAGTGCACTTGCTGGTTAGTTGTGCGAAGTTGTGACAAAGTGTGATTCACGTTTGAGAGCACCAAGTCTTTGGAGCCATTGTTGATGATCACAATTTTGTGCACCAAGTTTTTGGCGCCGTTGCCGGGGATTGTTCGAGTTTGGACAACTGACGATTCATCTTGTTGCTCAGATTAGGTAATTTTATTTTAATTTTAAGCTTTTTGTTTTTATTATTTCTATTTTCGAAAAAAAAACTTTTATTTTCAAAAATATATTTTTCTTCAGAATTTTTAAGAATGAATTCTAGAGTTTCATGAAGCATGTTGAAGCCTGGCTGGCTGTAAAGCCATGTCTAATTCATTTGGACCGAGGCTTCCACTTATCAGCATATGAAGTTGGATGAAGTATCAGCTGTTGTATGTCTGATTTGTATCTGCTGAAGCTTAGCTGGCCATTGGCCATGTCTAGTGTTTTGGACTGGAGCTTTCACTGAAAGTTTGGCTGGCTAGTGAGCCATGTCTAATTCCTGGACCGGAGCTTTAGACTAACATTGCAGATTCCTGGAATTCTCATTAGAAATTTTGAAATCCTTATTTTTTTTTCCAAATGATTTTCGAAAAATACCAAAAAAATTTTAATAAAATCATAAAATCAAAAAAATATTTTATGTTTCTTGTTTGAGTCTTATGTCAAATTTTAAGTTTGGTGTCAATTGCATGTTTTTAAAACTCTTGCATTTTTCGAAAATCCATGCATAGCATTCTTCATGATCTTCAAGTTGTTCTTGGTAAGTCTTCTTGTTTGATCTTTAAGGTAGCGTTTGTTTTGAGGTACTGAGACAGAGACTGAGAGACTGAGACTCAGTATCGTGTTTGTTAGTTCAGAGACTGGTACTAAAATTTCTGTCTCTGTCTCTAAAATTTCAGTATTTCAGTACCTCCAAAAAGTAGGGACACAGGGGACTGAAATTTTTAGAGATGGAGACTGAAACTTTAATAACATTTTATACCTAAAATACTTTCATTTTAATTAATTAATTTCAATTTTACCCTTTGTGCAAATTAAATTAGAGTTTCATTCTTGTTCAATTCCTGTCTCCCATTTTGCACCAAACAGAATACTGAGATTTATTTCAATCCCTGTCTCTTAGTCTCTATCTCTCAGTCTCAGTCTTTCCGTCCTACCTAAAATTTCTTGTTTTGTGTCTTTTCTTGTTTTTCATATGCATTCTTGAATTCTTAGTGTCTAAATATGAAAAATTTCTAAGTTTGGTGTCTTGCATGTTTTCTTTTATTGAAAATTTTTCAAAAATACATACTTGATGTTCATCATGATCTTCAAAGTGTTCTTGGTGTTCATCTTTGCATTCAAAGTGTTCTTGCATGTTTCCTTTGTTTTGATCCATAATTTTAATGTTTGGAGTCTTTTTGTTGTTTTTCTCTTTCGTCATTAAAAATTCAAAAATAAAAAAATATCTTTCCCTTATTTCACTCATAATTTTCGAAAATTTGATTTGATCTAGTCAAAAGTTTTAAAAATTTAGTTGTTTCTTATGAGTCAAATCAAATTTTCAATTTAAAAATTCTATCTTTTTCAAATCTTTTTCAAAATTCAAATCTTTTTCATTTTTCTTTCATAATTTTCGAAAATTTTTAAAATCAATTTTCAAAATCTTTTTCTTATTTTTATTTCATGTTTCCAAAATTAATGCTAACAATTAATGTGATTGATTCAAAATTTTTAAGTTGTTACTTGCCTAGTAAGAAAGGTTCAATCTTTAAATTTCAAAATCATATCTTTTTGTTTCTTGTTAGTCAAGTAATCAACTTTAATTTTCAAAATCAAATCTTTTTAAATTTCTTTTTCAAATCTTTTTCAAAATAAGTTTCAATCACATCTTTTTCAAAATCAATTTCAAAATCTTTTCTAACTTCTTTTCTAACTTCCTATCTTTTCAAAATTTGATTTTCAAATCTTTTTCAATTAACTACTTGACTTTTTGTTTGATTTTAAAAGTTTACTATTTCAATCATATCTTTTTCAAAACTACCTAACTAACTCTCTCTCTCTCTAATTTTCGAAAATCACCTTTATCTTTTTCAAAATTCCTTTTTAAATTAACTAATTGTTTTAAATTTAATTTAATTTGATTTAATTTTTCCTTTCTTAATTTTCGAATTTTTAATTTTAATTCTAATTTAAAAACAAAAATACTTTTATTTTATTTTATCTAATTTTCGAAAATTCTTCTCCCTCACCTCCTTCTATTTATTTATTTATTTACTAACACTCATCTTCATCTAAGAATTCAAACCTACTCCTCACCCTTGTGTTTGGATTCTCCTTCTTCTATTCATATATTCTTCTACTCACATAAAGGAATCTCTATACTGTGACATAGAGGATTCCATATTTTCTGTTCTCTTCTTTTTCATATGAGCAGGAACAAGGACAACAACATTCTTGTTGAAGCTGATCCTGAACATGAAAGAACTCTGAAGAGGAAGCTAAGGGAAGCTAAAGCACAACTCTCTGGAGAAAATCTGACAGAAATTTTTGAAAAAGAAGGAGACATGGCCGAAAATAATAACAATGCAAGGAAGATGCTTGGTGACTTCACTGCACCAAATTCCAATTTACATGGAAGAAGCATCTCAATCCCTGCAATTGGAGCAAACAACTTTGAGCTGAAACCTCAATTAGTTTCTCTGATGCAACAGAACTGCAAGTTTCATGGACTTCCATCAGAAGATCCTTTTCAGTTCTTAACTGGTGCGCAGAAACCTCAATTAGTTTCTCAATACGCACGTTCATAATCTTAGTTCTTTGTCACAACTTCGCACAACTAACCAGCAAGTGCACTGGGTCGTCCAAGTAATAAACCTTATGTGAGTAAGGGTCGATCCCACGGAGATTGTCGGCTTGAAGCAAGCTATGGTCACCTTGTAAATCTCAGTCAGGCGGATTCAAATGGTTGTAGAGAATTGATAATTAAAACATAATTAAAATATAAACTAGGATAGAGATACTTATGTAATTCATTGGTGAGAATTTCAGATAAGCGTATAGAGATGCTTTCGTTTCTCCTGAACCTCTGCTTTCCTACTGTCTTCATCCAATCATTCCTACTCCCTTCCATGGCAAGCTGTATGTTAGGCATCACCGTTGCCAATGGCTACATCCTGTCCTCTCAGTGAAAATGATCCAATGCGCTGTCACTGCATGGCTAATCATTTGTCGGTTCTCGATCATACTGGAATAGGATCCATTGATCCTTTTGCGTCTGTCACTACGCCCAGCACTCGCGAGTTTGAAGCTCGTCGCAGCCATTCCTTCCTAGATCCTACTCGGAATACCACAGACAAGGTTTAGACTTTCCGGATCTCAAGAATAGCCGTCCATGGGTTCTAACTTATACCACGAAGATTCTAATATCTCAGACTCGGTCCTCTGTATTAGATATCTAAGAGATATTCATTCTAGCTTGTTTGCATGTAGAACGGAAGTGTTTGTCAGGCACGCATTCGTAAGTGAGAATGATGATGAGCGTCACATAATCATCACATTCATCATGTTCTTGGGTGCGAATGAACATCTTATAATAGGAATAAGCTTGAATTAAATAGAAAAATAATAGTACTTTGCATTAATTCATGAGGAACAACAGAGCTCTACACCTTAATCTATGATGTGTAGAAACTCTACCGTTGAAAATACATAAGAACAAGGTCCAGGCATGGCCGAATGGCCAGCCTCCATAATCTAAGAACTAAACGTCCAGAGATGTAAATACAATAGTGAAAAGTCCTATTTATGCTAAACTAGTTACTAGGGTTTACAGAAATGAGTAAATAATGCAGAAATCCACTTCCGGAGCCCACTTGGTGTGTGCTTGGGCTGAGCATTGAGCTTTACACGTGTAGAGGCTTCTTTTGGAGTTGAACACCAGTTTGTAACCTATTTCTGGCGTTTAGCTCCACTTTGCATCCTGTTTCTGGCGTTTAACTCCAGAATGAAGCATGGAACTGGCGTTGAACGCCAGTTTGCGTCATCTAAACTCGGGCAAAGTATGGACTATTACATATTTCTGGAAAGCCTTGGATGTCTACTTTCCAACGCAACTAAGAGCGTGCCATTTGGAGTTCTGTAGCTCCAGAAAATCCACTTTGCGTGCAGGGAGGTCAGAATCCAGCAGCATCTGCAGTCCTTCTTCAACCTCTGAATCTGATTTTTGCTCAAGTCCCTCAATTTCAGCCAGAAAATACCTGAAATCACAGAAAAACACACAAACTCATAGTAAAGTCTAGAAATGTAATTTTTATTTAAAAACTAATAAAAATATACTGAAAACTAACTAAATCATACTAAAAATCATGTAAAAACAATGCCAAAAAGCGTATAAATTATCCGCTCATCACAACACCAAACTTAAATTGTTGCTTGTCCCCAAGCAACTAAAAATCAAATAGGATAAAAAGAAGAGAATATACTATAAATTCCAAAATATCAATGAAACTTAGCTCCAATCAGATGAGCGGGACTAGTAGCTTTTTGCCTCTTGAATAGTTTTGGCATCTCACTTTATCCATTGAAGTTTAGAATGATTGGTATCTATAGGAACTTAGAATTTAGATAGTGTTATTGATTCTCCTAGTTCAGTATGTTGATTCTTGAACACAGCTACTTTATGAGTCTTGGCCGTGGCCCTAAGCACTTTGTTTTCCAGTATTACCACCGGATACATAAATGCCACAGACACATAACTGGGTGAACCTTTTCAGATTGTGACTCAGCTTTACTAAAGTCCCCAATTAGAGGTGTCCAGGGTTCTTAAGCACACTCTTCTTTTGCTTTGGACCTTGACTTTAACCGCTCAGTCTCAAGTTTTCACTTGACACCTTCACGCCACAAGCACATGGTTAGGGACAGCTTGATTTAGCCGCTTAGGCCAGGATTTTATTCCTTTAGGCCCTCCTATCCACTGATGCTCAAAGCCTTGGATCCTTTTTATTACCCTTGCCTTTTGGTTTTAAGGGCTATTGGCTTTTTGCTCTTGCCTTTTGGTTTAAAGAGCTTTTGGCTTTTTCTGCTTGCTTTTTCTTTTTCTTTCTCCTTTTTTTTTTCTGCAAGCTTTTGTATTCACTGCTTTTTCTTGCTTCAAGAATCATTTTTATGATTTTTCAGATCATTAAATAACATTTCTCCTTTTTCCTTATTCTTCAAGAGCCAACATATTTAACATTCATAAACAACAAATTCAAAAGACATATGCACTGTTCAAGCATTCATTCAGAAAACAAAAAGTATTGTCACCACATCAAAATAATTAAACTAGTTTCAAGGATGAATTTGAAACCATGTACTTCTTGTTCTTTTGTAATTAAAACATTTTTCATTTAAGAGAGGTGATGGATTCATAGGACATTTATAGCTTTAAGACATAGACACTTAAACACTAATGATCATCTAGTAAATACACAAACATAAATAAAACATAAAGCATAATAAACAAAAAACAGAAAGTAAGAACAAGGAGATTAAGGAATGGGTCCACCTTAGTGTGGGTGACGTCTTCCTCTTCTTGAAGAACCAATGGTGCTCTTGAGCTCCTCTATATCTCTTCCTTGTCTTTGTTGCTCCATCCCTAGTGATTTTGGTGCTCCTATCCTTAGTTGCTCCCAATAGTTGTGTGGAGGGAAATGTATCCCTTGAGGTATCTCAAGGATTTCATGGTGGGGAATTTCCTCATGCTCTTGCTGAGGTCCATGATCTCTTGTTTGCTCCATCCTTTTCTTAGTGATGGGCTTGTCCTCTTCAATGAGGATGTCTCCCTCTATGTCAATTCCAGCCGAATTGCAGAGGTGGCATATGAGGTGAGGAAAGGCTAACCTTGCCCAAGTGGAGGACTTGTCAGCCACCTTGTAAAGTTCTCGAGGTATAATCTCATGAACTTCCACCTCCTCTCCAATCATGATACTATGGATCATGATGGCTCAGTCTATAGTAACTTCAGACCGGTTACTAGTAGGAATGATTGAGCGTTGAATGAACTCTAACCATCCCCTAGCCACTGGTTTGAGGTCATGCCTTTTTAATTGAACCGGCTTGCCTCTTGAGTCAATTTTCGATTGAGCTCCTTCTACACATATGTCCATGAGGACTTGGTCCAACCTTTGATCAAAGTTGACCCTTCTTGTGTAGGGGCGTGCGTTCTCTTCCATCATTGGCAAGTTGAACGCCAGCCTTACATTTTCCGGACTGAAGTCTAAGTATTTCCCCCGAACCATGGTGAGCCAATGCTTTGGATTCGGGTTCACACTTTGATCATGGTTCCTAGTGATCCATGCGTTTGCATAGAACTCTTGGACCATTAAGATCCCGACTTGTTGAATGGAGTTGGTGAGAACTTCCCAACCTCTTCTTCGGATCTCATGTCGGATCTCCGGATACTCATTCTTTTTGAGCTTGAAAGGAACCTCAGGGATCACTTTCTTCTTAGCCACAACTTCATAGAAGTGGTCTTGATGGACCTTTGAGATGAATCTCTCCATCTCCCATGACTCAGAGATGGAAGCAATTGCCTTTCCTTTCCTCTTTCTTGAGGTTTCTCTGGCCTTAGGTGCCATTAATGGTTATGGAAAAACAAAAAGCAATGCTTTTACCACACCAAACTTAAAAGGTTTACTTGTCCCCGAGCAAAAGAAGAAAGAAAGTAGTAGAAGAAGAAGAAAATGGAGGAGATAGGGGAAGAAGATGTATTCGGCCAAGGAGAAGAAGAGAGGGTTGCTTTGTGTGAAAATGAAGAAGGAGTGAGGGGTTTATATAGGAGTGAGGGGGGTTGTAGGGTTCGGCCATTAGGGTTGGGTTTGGGAGGGAAAAATAGTTTGAATTTTGAAGGTAGGTGGGGTTTATGGGGAAGAGAGGATGGATGTGAGTGGTGAAGAGGTGATGGGAAAGAGTGATTGAGGTGATTGGTGAAGGGTATTTGGGGAAGAGAGTTACGAAAAGGTGTGAAGAGGAGAGAAGAAGATGTGGGGATCCTGTGGGGTCCACAGATCAAGTGGGGTCAAGGACTTAGCATCCCTACTCCAATTAGGCGTGTAAAACGCCCTTGCTGTGCAATCCTGGCGTTTAACGCCAGACTGCTGCCTGTTTTTGGCGTTTAACGCCAGGTAGATGCTTGTTTCTGGCGTTAAACACCAGCTTGGTGCTTGTTTCTGGTGTTAAACGCCAGACAGATGCTTGTTTCTGGCGTTTAAACGCCAGACTGCTCTCCTCCAGGGTGTGCTATTTTCAATGCTGTTTTTCATTCTGTTTTTGATTTTTTAGTAGTTTTTGTGACTTCACATGATCATCAACCTAATAAAACACGAAATAACAAAAAGAAAATAAAATAGATATGATTAAATAACATTGGGTTGCCTCCCAATAAGCGCTTCTTTAATGTCAATAGCTTGACAGTGAGCTCTCATGGAGCCTCACAGATAATCAGAGCAAGGTTGGAACCTCCCAATACCAAACTTAGAGTTTGAATGTGGGGGTTCAACACCAAACTTAGTGTTTGGTTGTGGCCTTCCAACACCAAACTTAGAGTTTGACTGTGGGGGTTTTGGTTGACTCTGCAGTGAGAGAAGCTTTTCATGCTTCCTCTCCATGGTTACAGAAGGAGATCCTTGAGTCTTAAACACAAGGTTGTCCTCATTCAGTTAAAGGACCAATTCTCCTCTGTCCACATCAATCACAGCTCTTGCTGTGGCTAGGAAGGGTCTTCCAAGGATGATGGATTCATCCTCTTCCTTCCCAGTGTCTAGGATTATGAAATCAGCAGGGATGTAAAGGCCTTCAACCTTTACTAACACGTCCTCTACTTATCCATAAGCCTGTTTTCTTGAGTTGTCTGCCATCTCTAATGAGATTCTGGCAGCTTGCACCTCAAAGATCCCAAGTTTTTCCATTACAGAGAGTGGCATTAAGTTTATTCCTGACCCTAGGTCACACAGAGCCTTTTCAAAGGTTATGGTGCCTATGTTACAGGGAATTAGGAATTTACCAGGATTCTGTTTCTTTTGAGGTAAATTCTGCCTATCCAATGCATTTAGTTCATTGGTGAGCAAGGGAGGTTCATCTTCCCAAGTCTCATTACCAAATAATTTGGCATTCAGCTTCATGATTGCACCAAGGTACTTAGCAACTTGCTCTTCAGTAATTTCTTCATCCTCTTCAGAGGACGAATACTCATCAGAGCTCATGAAGGGCAGAAGGAGGTTCAATGGAATCTCTATGGTCTCTAATTGAGCCTCAGATTCCTTTGGTTCCTCGAAGGGAAACTCCTTAGTGGTCACTGGACGTCCCAGGAGGTCTTCCTCACTAGGATTCACGTCCTCCTCCTCCCTTGTAGGTTCGGCCATGATGGTTAAATCAATGGCCTTGCACTCTCTCTTTGGATTTTCTTCTGTATTGCTTGGGAGAGTACTAGGAGGAGTTTCAGTGACTCTTTTACTCAGCTGGCCCACTTGTGCCTCCAAATTTCTAATGGAAGACCTTGTTTCATTCATGAAACTTATAGTGGCCTTAGATAGATCAGAGACTATATTTGCTAAGCTATATGGATTCTGCTCAGAATTCTCTGTCTGATGCTGAGTGGATGATGAAAAAGGCTTGCTATTGCTAAACCTATTTCTTCCACCATTATTGAAGCCTTGTTGAGGCTTTTGTTGATCCTTCCATGAGAAATTTGGATGATTTCTCCATGAGGGATTATAGGTGTTTCCATAGAGTTCACCCATGTAATTCACCTTTGCTATTGCAGGGTTCTCAGGATCATAAGCTTCTTCTTCAGAAGATGCCTCTTTAGTACTGTTGGATGATTCCTTCAATCCATTCAGACTCTGAGAGATCATATTGACTTGCTGAGTCAATATTTTATTCTGAGCCAATATGGCATTCAGAGTATTAATTTCAAGAACTCCCTTCCTTTGAGGTGTCTCATTACTCACAGGATTCCTTTCAGAAGTGTACATGGACTGGTTATTTGCAACCATGTCAATGAGTTCCTGAGCTTCTGCAGGCGTTTTCTTTAGGTGAATGGATCCACTTGCAGAATGGTCCAATGACATCTTTGATAATTCAAACAGACCATCATAGAATATATCCAGGATGGTCCATTCTGAAAGCATGTCAGAAGGACACTTTTTGGTCAGTTCCTTGTATCTTTCCCAAGCTTCATAGAGGGATTCACCTTCTTTCTATCTGAAGGTTTGAACATCCACTCTAAGCTTGCTAAGCTTTTGAGGAGGAAAGAACTTGGCTAAGAAAGACGTGACCAGCTTATCCCAAGAGTTCAGGCTATCCTTAGGTGGAGAGTCCAACCATATTCTAGCTCTGTCTCTTACAGCAAATGGGAAAAGCATAAGCCTGTAGACCTCAGGATCAACCCCATTGGTCTTAACAGTATCACAGATTTGCAAGAATTCAGTTAAGAACTGAAAAGGATCTTCTGATGGAAGTCCATGAAACTTGCAGTTTTGTTGCATCAGAGAAACTAATTGAGGTTTTAGCTCAAAATTGTTTGCTCTAATGGCAGGGATTGAGATGCTTCTTCCATGTAAATTAGAATTTGGTGCAGTAAAGTCACCAAGCATCTTCCTTGCATTGTTGTTATTTTTGGCCATGTCTCCTTCTTTTTCGAAAATTTCTGTCAGATTTTCTCCAAAGAGTTGTGCTTCAGCTTCCCTTAGCTTCCTCTTCAGAGTCATTTCAGGTTCAGGATCAGCTTCAACAAGAATATTCTTATCCTTGTTCCTGCTCATATGAAAAAGAAGAAAACACAAAATAAAATATGGAATCCTCTATGTCACAGTATAGAGATTCCTTTATGTGAGTAGAAGAAGAAAAGAATAGAAGAAGAGAAATTCGAACACCAAGAGGAAGAGAGGGTTCGAATTTTGAGATGAAGAGAAGTGTTAGTAAATAAATAAAATAATTAGAAAGAGATGAGGGGGAGAGAATAATTTTCGAAAATAATTGAGAAGAAAAGAAAAATATTTTTGTTTTTAATTTAAAATTAAAGTTAAAATTCGAAAATTAAAGATAAAAATGAAATTAAATTAAATTTAAAACAATTAATTAATTAAAAAGGAATTTTGAAAAAGAGGAAGGTGATTTTCGAAAATTAGAGATAGAGAGTTAGTTAGGTAGTTTTGAAAAAGATATGATTGAAACAAAAAGATAGGATTAGTTTGAAAAAGATTTGAAAATCAATTTTAAAAAGATAAGAGGTTAGAAAAGATTTTGAAATTGATTTTAAAAAAGATGTGATTGAAACTTATTTTGAAAAAGATTTGAAAAAGAAATTTAAAAAGATTTGATTTTTGAAATCAAAGTTGATTACTTGACTAACAAGAAACTAAAAAGATATGATTCTAGAGTTTAAAGATTGAACCTTTCTTACTAGGCAAGTAACAGACTTAAAAAATTTTGAATCAATCACATTAATTGTTAGCATTAATTTCGAAAATATGAAACAAAAATAAGAAAAAGATTTTTGAAAATCATTTTGAAATTTTCGAAAATCATAAAAGAAAAATGGGAAAGATTTGATTTTTGAAAAAGATTTGAAAAAAAAAGATAGAATTTTTAAATTGAAAATTTGATTTGACTCATAAGAAACAACTAAATTTTAAAAAGTTTTGAAAAAGTCAACTCAAATTTTCGAAAATTTATGAGAGAAAAAGGGAAAGATATTTTTTTATTTTTGAATTTTAATGATGAGAGAGAAAAACACAAAAAATGACTCAAAACATGAAAATGCAAGATCAAAACACATAATGTCAAGATGAACATCAAGAACATATTTTTGAAAATTTTTAAGAAAAGAAAACATGCAAGACACCAAACTTAGAAATTTTTAATATTTAGACTCTAAGAATTCAAGAATGCATATGAAAAACAAGAAAAGACACAAAACAAGAAAATATGAAGATCAAACAAGAAGACTTGTCAAGAACAACTTGAAGATCATGAAGAATGCAATGCATGAATTTTTCGAAAAAATGCACAAATTTTAAAAACATGCAATTGACACCAAACTTAAAAATTGACACTAGACTCAAACAAGAAACACAAAATATTTTTTTATTTTTATAATTTTATAAAATTTTTTGGATTTTTCGAAAATTAATTGGAAAAAGAAAAATAAGGATTTCAAAATTTTTAATAGGAATTCCAGGAATCTTGCAATGTTAGTCTAAAGCTCCAGTCCAGGAATTAGACATGGCTTACTAGCCAGCCAAGCTTTCAGTGAAAGCTCCAGTCCAAAACACTAGACATGGCCAATGGCCAGCCAAGCTTCAGCAGAACATTACATTCAATAATTAATTTGCTAAGAAAGACAAAGAAGCTCTTCTCTTGAGTATAAGTGAAACCTCGGTCCAAAAGAAGTTAGACATGGCTTTACAGCCAGCCAGGATTCAACATATCCCATGAAATTCAAGAATTCCTTCTTAAAAATTCTAAAGAAAAATATATTTTTGAAAAGATTTATTTTTATTTTTTCGAAAATAAAGGACAAATTTTTGAAATATTTTTTTGAAAAATTTTTGAAAATAAAACAAAAAGAAGATTACCTAATCTGAGCAACAAGATGAACCGTCAGTTGTCCAAACTCGAACAATCCCCAGCAACGGCGCCAAAAACTTGGTGCGCAGAAATCGTGACGGTTCCATTCCTTGGTAACGGCGCTAAAAACTCAATACGCACGTTCATAATCTTAGTTCTTTGTCACAACTTCGCACAACTAACCAGCAAGTGCACTGGGTCATCCAAGTAATAAACCTTACGTGAGTAAGGGTCGATCCCACGGAGATTGTCGGCTTGAAGCAAGCTATGATCACCTTGTAAATCTCAGTCAGGTAGATTCAAATGGTTGTAGAGAATTGATAATTAAAACATAATTAAAATATAAATTAGGATAGAGATACTTATGTAATTCATTGGTGAGAATTTCAGATAAGCGTATAGAGATGCTTTCGTTTCTCCTGAACCTCTGCTTTCCTGCTGTCGTCATCCAATCATTCCTACTCTCTTCCATGGCAAGCTGTATGTTAGGTATCACCGTTGTCAATGGCTACATCCTATCCTCTCAGTGAAAATGGTCCAATGCGCTGTCACTGCATGGCTAATCATCTGTCGGTTCTCGATCATACTGGAATAGGATCCAATGATCCTTTTGCGTCTGTCACTACGCCCAGCACTCGCGAGTTTGAAGCTCGTCGCAGCCATCCCTTCCTAGATCCTACTCGGAATACCACAGACAAGGTTTAGACTTTTCGGATCTCAAGAATATCCATCCATGGGTTCTAACTTATACCACGAAGATTCTAATATCTCGGACTCGGTCCTCTGTATTAGATATCTAAGAGATATTCATTCTAGCTTGTTTGCATGTAGAACGGAAGTGTTTGTCAGGCACGCATTCGTAAGTGAGAATGATGATGAGCGTCACATAATCATCACATTCATCATGTTCTTGGGTGCGAATGAACATCTTAGAATAGGAATAAGCTTGAATTGAATAGAAAAACAATAGTACTTTGCATTAATTCATGAGGAACAGCAGAGCTCCACACCTTAATCTATGATGTGTAGAAACTCTACCGTTGAAAATACATAAGAACAAGGTCCAGGCATGGCCGAATGGCCAGCCTCCATGATCTAAGAACTAAACATCCAGAAATGTTAATACAATAGTAAAAAGTCCTATTTATGCTAAACTAGTTACTAGGCTTTACAGAAATGAGTAAATGATGCAGAAATCTACTTCCGGGGCCCACTTGGTGTGTGCTTGGGCTGAGCATTGAGCTTTACACATGTATAGGCTTCTCTTGGAGTTGAACGCCAGTTTGTAACCTGTTTTTGGCATTTAACTCCACTTTGCAACCTGTTTCTGGCGTTTAACTCCAGAATGTAGCATGGAACTGGCGTTGAACGCCAGTTTGTGTCGTCTAAACCGGGGCAAAGTATGGACTATTATAATTTTCTGGAAAGCCCTGGATGTCTACTTTCCAACGCAGTTGAGAGCGCGCCATTTGGAGTTCTGTAGCTCCAGAAAATCCACTTTGCGTGCAGGGAGGTCAGAATCCAGCAGCATCTGCAGTCCTTCTTCAACCTCTGAATCTGATTCTTGCTCAAGTCCCTCAATTTCAGCCAGAAAATATCTGAAATCACAGAAAAATACACAAACTCATAGTAAAGTCCAGAAATGTGATTTTTATTTAAAAACTAATAAAAATATACTGAAAACTAACTAAATCATACTGAAAACTATGTAAAAATAATGCCAAGAAGCGTATAAATTATCCACTCATCATTAACTAAATTCTTGCAGATCTGTAATACTGTTAAGACCAATGGAGTTGATCCCGAGGTCTACAGGCTTATGCTTTTCCCTTTTGCTATAAGAGACAGAGCTAGAATATGGTTGGACTCTCATCCTAAGGATAGCCTGAACTCTTGGGATAAGCTGGTCACGGCTTTCTTAGCCAAGTTCTTTCCTCCTCAAAAGCTTAGCAAGCTTAGAGTGGATGTTTAAACCTTCAAACAGAAGGAAGGTGAATCCCTCTATGAATCTTGAGAGAGATACAAGGAACTGACCAAAAAGTGTCCTTCTGACATGCTTTCAGAATGGACCATCCTGGATATATTCTATGATGGTCTGTCTAAATTATCAAAGATGTCATTGGACCATTCTGCAGGTGGATCCATTCACCTAAAGAAAATGCCTGCAGAAGCTCAAGAACTCATTGACATGGTTGCAAATAACCAGTTCATGTACACTTCTGAAAGGAATCCTGTGAATAATGGGACGCCTCAGAGGAAATGAGTTCTTGAAATTGATATTCTGAATACCATATTGGCTCAGAATAAAATATTGACTCAGCAAGTCAATATGATCTCTGAGAGTCTGAATGGATTGAAGGAATCATCCAACAGTACTAAAGAGGCATCTTCTGAAGAAGAAGCTTATGATCCTGAGAACCCTGCAATAGCAGAGGTGAATTACATGGGTGAACCCTATGGAAACACCTATAATCCCTCATGGAGAAATCATCTAAATTTCTCATGGAAGGATTGACAAAAGCCTTAACAAGGCTTTAATAATGGTGGAAGAAACATGTTTAGCAATAGCAAACCTTTTCCATCATCCACTCAGCAACAGACAGAGAATTCTGAGCAGAATCCATCTAGCTTAGCAAATATAGTCTCTAATCTATCTAAGGCCACTGTGAGTTTCATGAATGAAACAAGGTCCTCCATTAGGAATTTGGAGGCACAAGTGGGCCAGCTGAGTAACAGAGTCACTGAAATCCCTCCAAGTACTCTCCCAAGCAATACAGAAGAAAATCCAAAAAGAGAGTGCAAGGCCATAGCCTTACATGATGTGGCCGAACCCAAAGAGGAGGAGGAGAACGTGAATCCTAGTGAGGAAGACCTCCTGGGACATTCAGTGACCAATAAGGAGTATCCCTTTGAGGAACCAAAGGAATCTGAGGCTCATCTAGAGACCGTAGAGATTCCATTGAACCTCCTTCTGCCCTTCATGAGCTCTGATGAGTATTCTTCCTCTGAAGAGGATGAAGACATTACTGAAGAACAAGTTGCTAAATACCTTGGTGCAATCATGAAGCTAAATGCCAAATTATTTGGTAATGAGACTTGGGAAGATGAACCTCCCTTGCTCACCAATGAACTAAATGCATTGGATAGGCAGAAATTACCTCAAAAGAAACAGGATCCAGGAAAATTCTTAATACCTTGTACCATAGGCACCATGACCTTTGAGAAGGCTCTGTGTGACATGGGGTCAGGAATAAACTTAATGCCACTCTCTGTAATGGAGAAACTTGGGATCTTTGAGGTGCAAGCTGCCAGAATCTCATTAGAGATGGCAGATAACTCAAGAAAATAGGCTTATGGACAAGTAGAGGACGTGTTAGTAAAGGTTGAAGGCCTTTACATCCCTGCTGATTTCATAATCCTAGACACTGGGAAGGATGAGGATGAATCCATCATCCTTGGAAGACCCTTCCTAGCCACAGCAAGAGCTGTGATTGATGTGGACAGAGGAGAGTTGGTCCTCCAACTGAATGAGGACAACCTTGTCTTTGAAACTCAAGGATCTCCTTCTGTAACCATGGAGAGGAAGCATGAAAAGCTTCTCTCACTGCAGAGTCAACCAAAGCCCCCACAGTCAAACTCTAAGTTTGGTGTTGGGAGGCCACAACCAAACACTAAGTTTGGTGTTAAACCCCCACATTCAAACTCTAAGTTTGATGTTGGGAGGTTCCAACCTTGCTCTGATTATCTGTGAGGCTCCATGAGAGCTCACTGTCAAGCTATTGACATTAAAGAAGCGCTTGTTGGGAGGCAACCCAATGTTATTTAATCATATCTATTTTATTTTCTTTTTGTTATTTCGTGTTTTATTAGGTTGATGATCATGTGAAGTCACAAAAACTACTGAAAAATCAAAAACAGAATGAAAAATAGCATTGAAAACAGCACACCCTGGAGGAGAGCAGTCTGGCGTTTAAACGCCAGAAACAAGCATCTGTTTGGCGTTTAACACCAGAAACAGGCTACATTTAGGCGTTTAACGCCAGAAACAAGCAGCAATCTGGCGTTAAACGCCAGGATCGCATAGCAAGGGCGTTTTACACGCCTAATTTGAGCAGGGATGTTAAGTCCTTTGCCCCACTGGATCTGTGGACCCCACAGGATCCCCACCACTTCTTCTCTCCTCTTTCCACCTTTTCATAACACTCTTCCATAAATACCCTTCACCAATCACCTCCATTACTCCTCCAAAACCATGATACAACCCACCTACACCCACCCACTCAAATTCAAACCATCACTCCTTCCTTTTCACACATCATAACCACCTAAAAACCCCCTGGCCGAACCATTCTCATACTTCCATCTCCTCCATCTCTTCTTCTTCTCATCTTTCCTTTCTTCTTTTGCTCGGGGACGAGCAAACCTTTTAAGTTTGGTGTGGTAAAAGCATTGCTTTTTGTTTTTCCATAACCATTAATGGCACCTAAGGCCAGAGAAACCTCAAGGGATGCACTTTCCTCCATAAAACTATTGGGAAAAAATCAACACCTCCCTAGGAGAATTAAGTTCCAATATAGGACAACTAAGGGTGGAGCACCAAGAGCACTCCATCATCCTCCATGAGATTAGAGAAGATCAAAGAGCCATGAGGGAGAAGCAACAAAGGCAAGGAAGAGATATAGAGGAGCTCAAAAGCACCATTGGTTCTTCAATAAAAGGAAGACGCCACCCTCACTAAGGTGGACTCATTCCTTAATCTCCTTATCCATTTATTTTACTGTTTTTCGATTTTTGAGCCTTATGTTTTATTGATGTTTGTGTCTTTACTATATGATTATTAGTGTTTAAGTGTCTATGTCTTAAAGCTATGAATGTCCTATTACTCCATCACCTCTCTTAAATGAAAAATGTTTTAATTACAAAAGAACAAGAAGTACATGGTTTCGAATTCATCCTTGAAACTAGTTTAATTATTTTGATATGGTGACAATACTTTTTGTTTTCTGAATGAATGCTTGAACAGTGCATATGTCTTTTGAAGTTGATGTTTATGAATGTTAAATATGTTGGCTCTTGAAAGAATGATGAAAAAGGAGACATGTTATTTGATGATCTGAAAAATCATAAAAATGATTCTTGAAGCAAGAAAAAGCAGTGAATACAAAAGCTTGTGAAAAAAAAGAGAAAAGAAAAATGGCGAAAAAAAAAGGAAAAAAAAAGAAAAAGAAAAAGCAAGCAGAAAAAGCCAAAAGCTCTTTAAACCAAAAGGCAAGAGCAAAAAGCCAATAGCCCTTAAAACCAAAAGGCAAGGGTAAATAAAAAGGATCCAAGGCTTTGAGCATCAGTGGATAGGAGGGCCTAAAGGAATAAAATCCTGGCCTAAGCAGCTAAACTAAGCTGTCCCTAACCATGTGCTTGTGGCGTGAAGGTGTCAAGCCAAAAGCTTGAGACTGAGCGGTTAAAGTCGAGGTCCAAAGCTAAAAAAAAAAGTGTGCTTAAGAACCCTGGACACCTCTAATTGGGGACTTTAGCAAAGCTGAGTCACAATCTGAAAAGGTTCACCCAGTTATGTGTCTGTGGTATTTATGTATCCGGTGGTAATACTGGAAAACAAAGTGCTTAGGGCCACAGCCAAGACTCATAAAGTAGCTGATCAACATACTGAACTAGGAGAATCAATAACACTATTTGAACTCTGAGTTCCTATAGATGCCAATCATTCTGAACTTCAATGGATAAAGTGAGATGCCAAAACTATTCAAGAAGCAAAAAGCTACAAGTCCCGCTCATCTGATTGGAGCTAAGTTTCATTGATATTTTGGAATTTATAGTATATTCTCTTCTTTTTATCCTATTTGATTTTCAGTTGCTTGGGGACAAGCAACAATTTAAGTTTGGTGTTGTGATGAGCGGATAATTTAGTTAGTTTTCAGTATATTTTTATTAGTTTTTAAATAAAAATCACATTTTTGGACTTTACTATGAGTTTATGTGTTTTTCTGTGATTTCAGGTATTTTCTGGCTGAAATTGAGGGACTTGAGCAAAAATCAGATTCAGAGGTTGAAGAAGGACTGCAGATGCTGTTGGATTCTGACCTCCCTGCACTCAAAGTGGATTTTATGGAGCTACAGAACTTCAAATGGCACGCTCTGAATTGTGTTGGAAAGTAGACATCCAGGGATTTCCAGCAATATATAATAGTCTATACTTTGTTCGAGTTTAGATGACGCAAACTGGCGTTCAACGCCAGTTTATGCTGCATTCTAGAGTTAAACGCCAGAAACAGGTTGCAAAGTGGAGTTAAACGCCAGAAACAGGTTACAAACTGGCGTTCAACTCCAAGAGAAGCCTCTACACGTGTAAAGCTCAATGCTCAGCCCAAGCACACACCAAGTGGGCCCCGGAAGTGGATTTCTGCATCATTTACTTATTTTTGTAAACCCTAGTAACTAGTTTAGCATAAATAGGACTTTTTACTATTGTATTTACATCTTTGGATTATCTTTTGATCCTTTGATCATGTTTAGGGTGCTGGCCTCTCGGCCATGCCTGGACCTTCATCACTTATGTATTTTCAACGGTAGAGTTTCTACACACCATAGATTAAGATGTGGAGCTCTGCTGTTCCTCATGAATTAATACAAAGTACTATTATTTTTCTATTCAATTCAAGCTTATTCCGATTCTAAGATATTCATTCGCACCTCAATATGAATGTGATGATCGTGACAGTCATCATCATTCCCAACCTATGAACGCGTGTCTGACAACCACTTCCGTTCTACCTTAGATTGAATGAGTATATCTGGGATTCCTTAATCAGAATCTTCGTGGTATAAGTTAGAATCCATGGACGGCCATTCTTGAGATCCAGAAAGTCTAAACCTTGTCTGTGGTATTCCGAGTAGGATCTGGGAAGGGATGGCTGCGACGAGCTTCAAACTCGCGAGTGCTGGGCGTAGTGACAGATGCAAAAGGATCAATGGATCCTATTCCAGTATGATCAAGAACCGACAGATGATTAGCCATGCAGTGGCAGCGCATTGGACCATTTTCACTGAGAGGACAGGATGTAGCCATTGACAACGGTAATGCCTAACATACAGCTTGCCATAGAAAGGAGTATGAATGATTGGATGAAGACAACAGGAAAGCAGAGATTCAGGAGAAACGAAAGCATCTTCATACGCTTATCTGAAATTCTCACCAATGAATTACGTAAGTATCTCTATCTTTAAATTTACGTTTTATTTATCTTTTAATTATTAAATCTCCATAACCATATGAATCTGCCTGACTGAGATTTGCAAGATGACCATAGCTTGCTTCAAGCCAACAATCTCCGTGGGATCGACCCTTACTCACGTAAGGTTTATTACTTGGACCACCCAGTGCACTTGCTGGTTAGTTGTGCGAAGTTGTGACAAAGTGTGATTCATGTTTGAGAGGACCAAGTCTTTGGAGCCATTGTTGATGATCACAATTTCGTACACCACCCAGCTTTTTCTCTGTAATTCTTCTGCTGTATGTTCTGAATCTTCAATTCTCTATATTATTAACTTGAAAAGACATAATTTTGAATTTTTTTTTGAATTTTTAATGATGAGAAATAATCAAAATGCAACTAATCATGAAAACTAAGATCAAACAAACAATGCATGCAAGACACCAAACTTAGAAATTTTCATATTAGAGACGCTAACAAATTGAGAATGCATATGAGAAACAACAAAACACACAAAACAAGATAATTTAAAGATCAGAGCAAGGAAATCATCAAGAACAACTTGAAGATTAATGAAGAACATAATTCATACATTCGAAAAATGCAGGGAATTAAATAAAACATGCAGGACACCAAACTTAAAAATAAACACTAGACTCAAATAAGAAAACAAAATTTTTTTGTTTTTTATGATTTTATAAATTTTTTGTATTTTTTCGAAAATTAGTTTAAAAAAGAAAATAAGGAATTCAAAATTCTTAATGAGAATTCCAGGAATCATGCAATGTTAGTCTAAAACTCCGGTCTAGGAATTAGACATGGCTCACTAGCCAGCCAAGCTTTCAGTGAATGCTTCGGTCCAAAACACTAGACATGGCCAATGGCCAGCCAAGCTTTAGCAGATCATTACATTCAACAGCAAGATTGATAGAAATCAACAAGCTCTTGTGATGATAAGTTGAAACCTCAGTCCAAAAGATTAGACATGACTTTACAGCCAGCCAGACTTCAACAGATCATCATGAAACTCTAGAATTCATTCTTAAAAACTCTGAAGAACATAATAGAAAATTTTTTTTTTCGAAAATTAAAAGAATAACAAGATTTAAAAATAAAATAAAATTAGCTAATCTGAGCAACAAGATGAACCGTCAGTTGTCCAAACTCGAACAATCCCTGGCAACGGTGCCAAAAACTTGGTGCACGAAATTGTGATCATCAATGGCACCAACAACTTGGTACGCACAATTGTAATCTCAACTCTTTGTCACAACTCCGCATAACTAACCAGCAAGTGTACTGGGTCGTCCAAGTAATAAACCTTACGTGAGTAAGGGTTGATCCCACAGAGATTGTCGGCTTGAAGCAAGCTTTGGTCATCTTGTAAATTTCAGTCAGGTGGATTCAAATGGTTATGGAGAATTGATAATTAAAAGGTGAATAAAATATAAAATAAGATAGAGATACTTATGTAATTCATTGGTGAGAATTTCAGATAAGCGTATGAAGATGCTTTGTTCCTTCTGAACTTCTGCTTTCCTATTGTCTTCATCCAATCATTCATACTCCTTTCCATGGCAAGCTGTATGTTGGGTTTCACCGTTGTCAATGGCTACCTCCCGTCCTCTCAGTGAAAATGGTCCAAATGCGCTGTCACCGCACGGCTAATCATCTGTCGGTTCTCGATCATGTTGAAATAGGATCCATTGATGCTTTTGCGTCTGTCACTACGCCCAACACTCGCGAGTTTGAAGCTCGTCACGGTCATCCCTTCCCAGATCCTACTCGGAATACCACAGACAAGGTTTAGACTTTCCGGATCTCAGGAATGGCTGCCAATAATTCTAGCCTATACCACGAAGGTTTTAATCTTAGATTAGAAACCCAAGAGATACACATTAAAGCTTGTTTGCATGTAGAACGGAAGTGGTTGTCAGGCACGCGTTCATAGGTGAGAGTAGTGATGAGTGTCACGGATCATCACATTCATCAAGTTGAAGAATGAGTGTATATCTTAGAGAAGAAGTAGGCGTGAATTGAATAGAAAACATTAGTACTTTTCATTAATTCATGAAGAACAGCAGAGCTCTACACCTTAATCTATGGGGTGTAGAAACTCCACCGTTGAAAATACATAAGAACAAAAGGTCTAGGCATGGCCGTTAGGCCAACCTTAAACGTGAACATATAAGTTCCAAAGATGAAAAGTATTTCCAGATTCCAAGATGAAAATACAATAGCAAAAGGTCCTATTTATAGAAAACTAGTAGCCTAGGGTTACAGAAATAAGTAATTAATGCAGAAATCTTCTTCTGGGCCCACTTGGTGTGTGCTTGGGCTGAGCATTGAAGCCTTCACATGTAGAGACTTTTCTTGGAGTTAAACGCCAGCTTTTGTGCCAGTTTGGGCGTTTAACTCCAGCTTTTATGTCAGTTCTGGCATTTTAACGCCAGAATTTTTATGCTGAATTGGAACGCCAGTTTGGGCTATCAAATCTCAAGAAAAGTATAAACTATTATATATTGCTGGAAAGCCCAGGATGTCTATTTTCCAACTCAATTGAGAGAAAGCTAATTGGGCTTCTGTAGCTCCTGAAAGTCCACTTCGAGTGCAGGGAGGTCAGAATCCAACAGCATCTGCAGTCCTTTTTCAGCCTCTGAATCAGATTTTTGCTCAGGTCCCTCAATTTCAGCCAGAAAATGCCTAAAATCACAGAAAAACACATAAACTCATAGTAAAGTCCAGAAATGTGATTTTTATTTAAAAACTAATAAAAATATAATAAAAACTAACTAAAACATACTAAAAACTTCCTAAAAATAATGCCAAAAAGCGTATAAATTATCCGCTCATCAGTTAGCTTAAGATAGTGTGTGTCAACTAAGTGTGGGGAAATGTGGAAACTTGAGTTGATGAGAATGTGTTGTGTTTTTACTGACAAATATTAAAAATTTGGGTGCCTACTCATGTGAAATCAGAAAAACCATATGCACTGATATATTATGTTTTCATTTATGATAAAAAAAAAACAAAAAAGATAAAAAAGAGAAAAGAAAAGAAATAAATGAATACGGGATAAAATCACCCCAATGCTAAGTTCAATAAAAAGATTAATGCATATGTGATGGAATTAAAAATTGATGCATGAGTATGTGAAATATACAAAAGTGAGATTTTGGGTAGCTAGGCATGAATTTAGAATTATATAGAGTATGTGTGTGTGTTAGGTGAGAATTTAGGTTAGTCAAAGATTCAAAGTATAACTCACTTGGCCATACATGTATCCTCACTCTTACCTTAGCCCCATTACAACCTTAAAAAGCCCTCATGATGTTTGCATCTGTACACTAAATATTTGTTGATTGGTTAGATGAAGAACAAAGTTTTAGAAAGCATGACTAGAGGATATTAGAGTGAATTAACCCTGGACACTTGAGCGATTAGAGTGCATATACACTTCCAGTGAGGGTTCAATGCTTAATTCTGTGTTCCCGGCTTTCATGAGCTATCTTCTTACAAATTTACTTGTCTCTTATTGTGTGATTTGAATTAGTGGAATCTGATTTATGTTTGTCTTAGAGAATTTGTTTACTTTTAACCAAGTAGGTAGAAGTATTTTTGCATTTAGTTGCATTCATATAGATAGGTTGCATTTCATAAGTTTTACCATTCTTCTTCACTCCTTTATAGCTTCTCTTGAGCTTAGCATGAGGACATGCTCATGTTTAAGTGTGGGGAGATTGATAAACCACTATTTTATAGTTTATCTTGTGCTAAATCGAGTGGATTTTATCCACTATTCTCACACTTATTTATTGAATTTGCATGTTTTACATTTTCCTTCCTAATTTTGTGCTATGATTTAAAACATGCTTCTTTGGCCCTAAATTTGCTAACTTTAATCCTCTCTTATTACCATTCGATGCCTTGATATGTGTGTTAAGTGATTTCAGGGTTTATAGGGCAGGAATGGCTTAGAGGATGGAAAGGAAGCATGCAAAAGTGGAAGGAATACAAGAAATTGAAGGAATTACTAAGCTGTCAACCCTGACCTCTTCGTACTAAATCGACCATAACTTAAGCTACAGAGGTCCGAATGAGGTGGTTCTAGTTGCGTTGGAAAGCTAACATCCAGGGCTTCAAAATGATATCCAATTTTCCATGGTTGCCATGTAGTTAAGCGACACGCACGCGTGGATCACTCGTATGCGTGACCTTGCAAAAGTTCAGCGACACGTACGCGTGGACGACGCGTACGCGTGACAGAGCCACGTGCTGGACATATCAGAAATCACTGGGAGCAATTTCTGGGCTATTTTTGGCCCAGTTCTAAGCCCAAAAACACATAATAGAGGCTGCAAAGTGGGGGAATCAGGGGGAGAAATTTCATTCACATAATTTTAGGTTTTAGATGTAGTTCTAGAGAGAGAGGCTCTCTCCTCTCTCTAGGTTTTAGGTTTCTTAGTTTTAATTATTCTCAATTTCAGATTTCTACTCTACTTTAATTTAGTTTTCTTCTACTCTTATTAGTTCTAGCACTTTAGTTTATCTATTTCTCTTGTTGGTTTATTTATTTTCCAAATTTAATTTATGAACTCTTTATGTTAGATTCAATTTCCTATTTAATGCAATTTGAGGTATTTCATGTTTATTACTTCTTGCTTTATTTGTTATCATTGATGCTTGCAATTGTTGGTTTTAGATTTTACATTCTCTATTATTTTTCTATGCTTTTATTTTATGCCTTCCAAGTGTTTGATAAAATGATTGGTTGGATTTTAAATTAGCTTTTTATGTTCTTAGCTTAGATTGAGTAATTAGAGACTTGAATTGTCAAGGTCTCTTGTTGGTTGGTGATTTAAAAATTGCTAAGTTGATTTGAATTCCACTAACTCTAGTCTTTCCTTAGGAGTTGACTAGGACTTGAGGATTCAAATTGATTTACTCACTTGACTTTCCTTCATTGTTAGAGGTTAACTAAGTGAAAGAAAGAGACAATTACCATCACAAGTGACTATGATAATAGGGATAGGAATTCCAATTATCAATCCTTGCTAAGACTTTTCTTAATTATTATTTTATTTCCTTGTTATTTACATTACTTGTTCCTTATTTCAAAACCCAAAAAGATAAAATCCCATAACCAATTATAAGTACACTTCCCTGCAATTCCTTGAGAAACGACCCAAGGTTTGAATACTTCGGTTATTAATTTTAGGGGTTTGTTACTTGTGACAACCAAATTTTTGTATGAAGGGATTCTTTGTTGGTTTAGAAACTATACTTGCAACGAGGATTCATTTGAGAATTCTAAACCGTCAAGAAACCAATCATCACGTACGCATGCCCTTCATACGTATGCATGAGCATCATTACCTCCTCTGTTCTGTGCACGCACCATAGTATGCGCGAACATGCATACCAGAATTCCTAGTTTGCTGCATAATCTCATAATTCAGTTCTTTATGCGAGTTTTCATTCATTCATATCTTCCTCTATAAAATTCCAATTTCTCTCATCTTTATATGGTTTTAAAAGTCTTTTATCAAGCTTTAATTCAACACATATTTCATCTAATTTCGAACTCCGATCGCCGAGTTACGGCCCGTCGAAGTTGGCTAAAAATCACTTTTTACCAAAATTCTGCATAACTAAATTTTTAACACTTTCTTAATTTTATTCCTTTTAAAACTAACCCAAACCACTTTGTAAACCTTCCAAATATTCAAACATCATTCTTAAATCACATCATAATCATTCGAGCTATATCACCCAATTCCCAATAATTAATCATTTTCCAATTCACATCAATTTCATAATTAGTTATCCCTATAATGCATTTTTACCCATTTCTCAATTCCATTTGGTCCAAACCACTTTCTTACTATTTCTAAACCTTCCAAACACTCATTCATCAATTTTTCACTTATTTAAAGCCTAACCAATTCCATTCTAATTCATTTAGTACATCGTCTTTTACAACAACAACAACAACAACAACAACAACAACAACACACATTCATAATTCTAACATTCACAACCAAATCACATCAATCATCATATTTCAACAATTTTAACCTAACCATACCATCACTTACCTCAACTTACCAAGTAGGGAATTTCTCACCCTATCACGACCTTCGGCCTAATTTTTCACATCAATGATCATCATAATCAATAATATCACAATTCATGTCCCATTCATTCATATAAACATTAAAATTACTCAATCACCACTCAATTCACCATATCACAATCAAGTGAATCAAACATACATTCATTCAACTAATCATAACATAATCCAATTTCAATCTAATCCTATCCTAGGGACAATTAACCTAGGCATTCACATAACTTTATATAATGCCTACCCAAACCCATACCTTAATAACGGTGGTTTATAAACCTTTGCTTTTCTTTCCTTTCCAGCCAAACCAAACTTGTCCAATACAAACGAAGCCTCAATCAATAGCTCTAAGATCGATCCTGTAAGAACCGAGACTAATTAAGCGTCTAATTAAATAATTAAATTGCCCAAATTAGGTTCTAAAAATTTAGAACATGAATTAGGGAAATTAAATATAATTTTTGGATTCAGTAGATTTTTCTGAGTCAGAAAATGTATTTTCTGCAAAAAACCGAGTAAAACTGCAAATCAGCAGCTGAACCGGTCGAACCGGTTTAAGTCTCTCCGGTACTGTGTGAGAATAATTAAAGATAGTAGAAAATCTCAGTAAAATATTAGAAATTGAAATCCGGGCATTAATTTTAAAGGTTTGGCCCAAAGTTGGGCCAAACGGACCAAAAACGCTAACAGGATGGACCGGGCCCAAGCCCAACATATAAAACCTTCATTAATGAGCCATCAGCTCATTCACCACACTCAAACACAACACAACCCAGCTGAGAAGAGAAGAGAGTGAGGGTTCCATTGTTACTATTCATCATCAACTTCTCAAGCTCATAACCTGAGCTACGGAGCTCCGGTCACCGCACCATTTGCGGCCATGCGATCACCGCGCAGAGCTCTAGAAAATCTACCCAAGAAACTGGTAAGGAAATCATGAAATCCTTCTCAGTTCTTCCTTCCAAAAATTCGAAATTTTAAGGTTTTGTATTCAGTAAAATTTTGTGATTTTGGGTGTTTAGGTATACTTTAGCACTTGATTACTATTGAGCTTTGCTTCCAAAACTGTTGGGTAAGGTAAAAGTGTCTTGAACCCTTGTGAATTTTGAGTAAAATGAACCCTAGTTTGATTGATTATGAATTATGTGTATTTATAGCTTGAAATGGTGATTATTGGCTTTTACTTGGAGCTTGGAGTTGAATTGGTGTCTTGGTTGTGGTTGGAAGCTTGAATTGAACACAATTTAGGTTTTAGTGCATATTGAGAATCGGCCAAGTAATTTATGTAATATATAATATTTCTGGACACTTAGGCTAGTGACCCATAGGATAGGTTTGGATTGAATTGGTTGTTGAATTTGTTGAATGATGAATTATGATGAATTATGATGATTTGATGATTTTTGAGTATGTTGATGAATTATGATGTTGAAATTGATAAAATGGTGCAGAAGATTTAGATTGAGATGAAATGATATTGATTATGATGCTTGGTATTGATAGATTAATGATTGATGAATGTGATGGTTGAGAATGGGTGCTAGTGGGATATAATTGATATCTGAGTTTGTGAATTACATGATATGAGTAGTGGATTGTGACACAAATGTTAAAATCTGATGTGGGATGGAGTTGAGGTGGATTTGGTTTGGTTTTGGTTGTGAAATAGAAAATTGAGAACCTTGTGAAATTTTGGTAAAAATAGATTTTTGGTGAATTTTGACGGATCATAACTTGAGCCTCAGTTTTTAAAATTTGTTGAAATTGATTTTAAATTAAAATTCATTGAAAAATCTTTAAATGGATATAAAGTTTGTAGGAAATGGATTTTTCTTGAGGAAGTTATGATCATTCAAAGTTTGGTGTCAAAATCTAAATTCTGCAATGTTGCAGAATTTTATGATTTCTGGTTTGTGTGCGCACGCACAGCCCTGTGCACACGCACACCCCGTGGATTTTTGAACCCGTGTGCATGCACACACAGGGATATGGCTACTGGTGAGAGCGCTAGCACGCTCTATGCGAACACACAACCAACAAAGTTTTGGAAGTTGTGCGCACGCACACGTTCGAATGTGCATTCTGTTGAGGGCGTTCATAGGCATTGTGTGAGCGAACAGAATTGGAAAATTTTACTCTTGTGCGTACACACACCTCTATGCGTATGCACACCATTTTAAAATCTTCCTGGGTGTGCGCACGCACACTCCTGTGCGTACGCACACTGCCCTGTTTTTTAATAAAAATCATGTTTTTAACTATTTCACCTTCCCTGCAAGCTTGTAAACTTCTATGACACCTATCTAAGACTTTTTGACTTGTTTTTGGATGTTAAAACATAGAGAAGGTCTTGGGTGGAATTATTTCGATATTTCTGTCAAAGGTTAAAGAACGAAGGCTTAGGTTTTTGGTCTACTGAGGATGGTTGTGGTTGAGTGAGAAGGCGGCGTATGGTATTGGTGATTACTAACAATGAAATATGAAAGTTGTGAACTAATGAGTTCTGAGTGAATTAAGAAAGTGGTGAACTAATGAGTTCAGAATGAAATAACTTTTGAAAACCACTGAATTACTGTTTTATGCTGAGAATTATGAGACGCTATGGGTCTGACAGGGACGGTGGTTAATCCCGCCTGTTGAGGTCGCGGCGGTAGCGTAAGGACGGTCATTAATCCCACTTATGTTGAGATGTGAGGTCTGTGGCAAGAGTATCCCACTCGCATCCCTTCGGATCACTAGAGTGTGCAGGGACAAAATTCTAGACGGTGTTCCGAGCACCATATCTCGGGGTTCCCATTATGATTCTGAAGGGCGAAATCTCCATAGAGATGTGTCGTGTTGGTAGTTGAACCGACAATGTGATATCACAGCCAGTAGGACAGGCATTCATCATGTGCATATTCTATCTATTTGTTTGCTTTTCCGACTTGAAATGGCTTGCCTAATTGTATAACATGCCTAATTGCCTATTTGAATTACTTGACATATATTCCTATACTTGTGTTTTACTTGCATTATATTAATTGTGTATTCTACTGGGATTGAGGAGGTTCGGAAGGCGGTGAAGATGGGATCGCATAGAGGATAGGTTGGTGAAGGCTGTGGGACAGCGGAGACTGATAGATTAGAAAATCCCCTAAGTCAGATTACCTTTTTATCATGTTATGTTATTAAGTTATGCTTTAATATTTTAGTTATGCTTTAAGATGAATCTTGTGATGGATATGAAGTTCTAAGATTGCCTTTGGCGTCCCAGAGTCTTATATCTTACATCACTGGGCACTGTTACCATACTGAGAACCTCCGGTTCTCATACCATGTTCTGTTGTTGTTTTTCAGATGCAAGTCTTAACCCACCTCGGTGAGTTGCTTTGATGGTGACAAAGAGAAGGATCCTGGATTATGTTTTGGGAGTATTTTTTATTATTTTGTATTAATCTCTTACTTTTGTATTTACTTTTGCCTAGAGGCTTATTTTGAAAGAGAAAACTTGTATAAGCTGTTTTAACTTTCAGGTTTCTGCATTGTCTGTATATAGCTATCCAGCTTAAACTCCGTTAGTCGTGGCTAGATCTTTACACTATTCTAGTCTTATATTTTGTTATATTATATCTATATCTTGCGCGTTATGTTTTGTAGCTTCGTGTGTACATTTTGTGCTTTTTGAACTCTGTTTTGAGCTGTATCCTTCATCGGGCTTCTAGAATATATTACCTCTTTCTACATAATATGTATAAGCTTTAGAACTATCATAACCTTTTATTAACCTTTGCTTTACGATGCGAGGTAAGTCTTAGGATAATTAGGGTGTTACATTTAGTGGTATCAGAGCAGTTTGTCCTCTTGAGCCTGAGGGATGGACCGATTGTGCTTCAATGCATACTCTATGTCTTTTTCTTTGATGCTATTAGGTAATCTATTTCATATTGCATAGCATGCTTGTTTGTGAGTGCCTATTTAGGATAACTGTAGCACTAGGCTTTTGATATTTAGACTGATCACCTTGATATCGATTGTTTGGTGTAGACAGGAACCCTAATGGCTACTCGCAGACGAGGTCGTACGCGTTCATGGGGAGAGAGTATAAATGAGCAACCGGCCGATAACCATGCCGAGCTCATGGCGACAATGACTAATCTTGCTAATACCATGGAGATGAATACTACTGCGACTCTGCAAGCTGTGCAGAGGTTAGGTCAACCAGCTGGAAACGAAAATGGTGATGGAAACAGGAATGATAATGAGGAAGGAAATGATGATAATATAGGAGGTGCTCCAATGACCTTGGCTACTTTTCTCAAGGTTCATCCGCCAAGTTTCAGAGGTTCAACCAATCCTACAGAAGCGGATAACTGGTTCCAGGCCATGGAGCGTGCATTACAAGCACAGCATGTTCCAAACAACCAGTATGTGGAGTTTGCTATGTATCAGCTTTTGGGAGAGGCTCAACATTGGTGGCAAGTAGAATGCCGCTTGCTACAGCTTCAGAATGCCGACATCCCTTGGGATGTATTCTAGACGACTTTTTATAAGAAGTACTTTCCTGAATCTGTTAGGGAAGCAAAGAAGATTGAGCTTATGTAGTTGAAGCAAGGTTCTTTGACTGTGGCGGACTATACTAGCCGATTTGAAGAGCTCTGCAGGTTCTCTAAGGTGTGTCAGGGTGCCTTGGAGACCTATCAAAGTTGGAAGTGCATTAAGTATCAAAGGGGCTTGAAGGATAACATCATGACTGTTGTGGCTCCTTTGGAGACTCGGATCTTCTCCGATCTTGTGAACAAGGCGAAAGTTATTGAGGAGTGTGCAAAGATGGTAGCCTTGTCAAGGGACACTCGTGGAGGAAACACTAATCGGGGACGTGGCAAGTACTTTCAGCCGAGGGATCAAAATTTTAAGAGAGGAGGATATGCGCCTCAAGGTCAAATAGGCTTCAAAAAGAACACTTGATACGTGAAATTTTAATTAATTTCACGTAATTACCGGCAAGTATACCGGGTCGTATCAAGTAATAAAACTCACTAAGAGTGAGGTCGATCCCACGGAGATTGGTAGATTAAGCAACTTTAGTTAAATGGTATATTTAGTCAAGCAAACATGGTTTTGATTTCATGAGATTTGTGATTTTTGAACATAATTGCAAAAATTAAATGACAAGGAATCTAAAGAATTGCAATGAAGAAAGAAAATAAAAGTAAATGACTGAAACTTAAAGTGCAAGAAACTTAAATGACATCAAAAGTAAATTGCAAGAAAGTAGAGTGCTGAATTGTAGAGAGCGGGGAAGTAAATTGCAAACAATTGAAACTGAATCTAAATAGCAGGAAAGTTAAATTGCTTGAATGTAAAAGGGAATTGGGTAATGGGCATTCAAAATAACTAAAGAGCAAAAGAAATGAGAATTGATGATGGAGAGGATCATTAAGGATCGGAGATGCAAATTCTCATGAATTGATGTTGATCAATTCCTTCTCAATCATGGGTATAGATCCATGGCAACTTGTGGGTAATTAAGTTCCAATCTCTTGGTAACTCAATTTCTCTTAACACAACCAATTGCCACTCTAGTGATCTAATTTTTCATGAGAAGAGATGAAGTTCAATTTCTAATCCAAGCCACACAACTTCCAGAATCTCAACTAAGGAAGGTTACATCTCACATACCAACCAAAGTATATTGATCAAGGAAATCATGAAAGGCAGAACTCTAAACTGAATTATGTGACTCCTTTCTCAAATTTACCACATAATTCATATAGATTAATCCCTCTCTCGATGGTGATTGAATCTATGAAGAACAAGAGTTTCCTCTTTAGATAAACCACATGAATTGAGAAGGAAAAGAAAAGTTGTCAACCCATTCAAATGAGCAGAGCTCTTCCCCCTAATGAAAGTGGGGTTTAGTGAATCATAGCTCCAATTTCAACAACAATTGCAAAGATAAAAATTAAAATAAGTGTCGAGAAGAATGAAGAAGAAGAAGAAGTTCTTAAAACTGAAATTCAAAGTTGCAAGAAAAACAAAATAGAGAACGGGTGAGAAAATGTCTAAGTCTAAAAACAAGTCAAAGGCCAAAAAGTAAAGTAGAAGTAAAATTCCTCTAAGTATCAAACTTTTCTCTATTTATACTACTCCTAAAACTCTTTCAGAGGTCTTTAATTTGGCCTAGCAATGTGGGCTTTTTCTTTGTTGAATTTCTGGTTCAATTGAAGAAGTGTTGCTAATCAAGGAAGGAGGAGTTCATTCATAATGCTTCTGGCCCAATGACTTGGCATTATTGCCAACAACTCTAGGCTTAATGCACATTGGCAACATGCATGGTGTTTTCCTGGGAGTGAGCTTTGAGACTTGGGCGTTGTTGGCCCAAGTTATTGCTAACAACTTGCTTTTCTTCTTCTTGACTCTTCTCTCATGCCTAATGTTGCCCAGAATTTGAGTGTCAATCCTCTGCTTCAATATGGACTATCATACATCATTGGAAAGCTCAGAGTGTCTTCTTTCTAATGCACTTGGAATCATCTCAATTAGATTTTTCTAGCTCAAGTTATGCTTCCTCAAAGAAGGTAAGGTCAAGCTGCCAAGTTGTTGCTAAAAACGCCCCTTTCTTCCAAGTTGGCAACGTGCCAAGCCTTCCAAGGCTGCAACAATGGGCTGGCGTTGTCCTCAAACACGCCCCCTTGTTAGCACGTTGCCAACGTGCTCGTGCTCCTCTCCAGGGTGCTACCTAGCTTCCTTAAATTCCAACCTCATTTTCTTGTTTTTGGGGCCTAAAGATGACTCTGATTCAAGCTTCCATTTCATGCTTCACTATAGACTATTATATATCGTTGAAAAGCTCTGAATGTCAGCTTTTTAACGCAATTGAAAGCACTCAATTTGGATCTCTGTAGCTCAAGTTATACTCCATTGAAGGGAACATGGTCAGGCTGCTAAAATCGCAGGCGTTTTTGGCAAAAACGCCTTTGTATTTCCAAGTTGCCAACGCCTTCAGATTCTGAAGCTCTAAATGAAGCCCGCTTTTGAAGCTTTAAACGAATGTCAACCCCATACTATGATATATGGTTGGAAAGCTCTGGATGTCTACTTTCCAATTACGTTGAGAGTGCATCATTTGAAGGTCTACAACTCAAGATATATTCCATGGAAGAGAGCAAGGTCAAGCTGCCAAGGTTGCTGCGTTGTTGATGAACACTCCTTCTTCTCAGCACATTGGCAATGTGCCAGCCCCTGCCCCCTTGCTCCATGCTTGCTTCCTAGCATTGCCACTACACACGCCAATGAATCCCAAGTTGGCAATGTGCTCGAGCCTTCCTCAAGGCTCCATGTTTGTTGCTTGGCGTTGTCATTGAACACGCCTATGTTTCCTGGCGTTGGCAACGCCAGCTTCTCTTCCTCCTGGGCCAACCTTGCTTGTGTGCGTTGCCAAGGAACACGTCAATGTAGTAGCACGTTGGCAATGCCCTCGACGTTCCTCCCTGGCCAAATTCTTCTAGCTCAGCATTGTCTTGAACAACGCCTATGCTTCCCACGTTGGCAACGCCCACATTTGCTCTCCAGGGCTGCTTTACATTGTTGGGCGTTGTTGATGAACACTCTAGTTGAAGTGCAAGTTGGCAACGTGCAACTCCTCTTTGTTCACTCTCCAGGGCTGCCTGGCGTTGCCTAGGATAACGCCTATGGTTCCTGGTGTTGGCAACGCCAGCTTCTCCTCTTCCTTGGTTGCTTGGCGTTGCCTAGGAACACGCCTATAGTTCCTGGCATTGGCAACGCCCAAATGTGCTCTCCAGGGCTGCTTGGCGTTGCCTTCAAACACTCACCCTTTCTCCAAGTTGGCAACGCCAACAACTTCTCTTCTTCTTGCCCATCATGCTTCTTGAGTTGTTGCCAAACACTCCAATGTAACTCCAAGTTAGCAACGTGCATAGTTCTCACAGGAGACCACTTTCTTGCAAGGTTGTTTGTGCTCTTCCTCAATTAAGGCTTCAATGGCGTTGCCAACTTGAATCCCAAGTTAGCAACGTGCATATTGCTATTCTTGAAAGAGTTGTTAGCCACTTGCTTGCTTCATTCTTACTTCAATGCCTTCTTGTTTCATCACCTATCATTAACCAAAGAATTTGCTTCAAAGTTTTGCCATTCTATGCAACAATTTTCAAGAGATTCATTCATACTAATTCATTTGTCAACTTCTTGAATTCTTTGCGCAAATATGGCCAAATTACACCTAGTTCTTGGTTCATGAATGCATGGAGAGAAAACTCACACAAATGCTTGTTTATTTCAAAGAAAGTGAATGAAATTAAGCTAAAACTACTTAAACTAACTAGCTAATATAGCAAAGATGCAAATGCATCAACACTTATGATCAGTTTCAGTATGCCAAAGAGAGAGGAAATCAGAGTAAGATTTCTCTGGATTTAACTTGTGTTCATTGTGGGCATTTTCATCCGAATGACTCTTGCGAGATTGGTATAGGTGGTTGCTTCAACTGTGGTTTTCCGGGTCACATTGCGAGAGATTGCACTCGGGGGAAAAAGACTCAGAATGCGGGCCAGAACCAACAAGGTCGGGTGTTTGCTGTGAACGCCAATGATCTTGCTAAGGCAGATCCATTGATGAGAGGTATATGCTTAATTGGTGATAAAACATTGGTTGCATTATATGATACTGGAGCTTCACATTCATTTGTTGCATTTAACAAAGTTGAGGAACTAGGATTGAAACTGTCAGAATTAGCATTTGAATTGCATGTACATACTCCGCATCAGACAGTGGTGACTAGGTCAGGTTGTAGGCAAGTAGGTTTCAAGCTTGAGGGTAGAGACTTTGTGCATGATTTAATTTGTTTACCAATGGTTGGGTTGGAGATGATTTTAGGGTTTGATTGGTTGTCAAAGAATCGGGTTTTGTTGGATTTCTTTGAGCGATCAATTCCATTTATGCCGGAAGGAGAAAATAGAGCAGTGGTAGCTGAGGGCTATTACTTGAACTCTGTAATGGTGCACTATAGTGAGGAAGAGTGTCAGGGTTATATACTGTTGGTTGCAAATGCATTAGGTGATAATCAGAAGTTTGATCAAATCCTGGTAGTTAGAGACTTTCCGGAGGTGTTCCCGAAAGATATTCCTGAGTTTCCACCTCAAAGGGAGATTGAATTTGCGATTGAATTGGTGTCGGGAGCCGGACCAGTGTCGATTGCACCGTATAGGATGGCTCCGATAGAACTGGCAGAATTAAAGATAGACTCAGTTGGAAGAGCTTCTGAATAAGAGGTTCATTCGACCGAGTGTATCTCCGTAGGGAGCACCAGTTTTATTGGTAAAGAAGAAGGATGGAGGAATGCAACTTTGTGTGGATTACCAACAGTTGAACAAAGTGACTATGAAGAACAAGTACCCGTTGCCTAGAATCGAGGACTTAATAGATCAATTGCAAGGAGCTGTGTTGTTTTCAAAGATTGCCGTGATGTCCTTTGGGTTAACGAATGCAACTGCTGTGTTCATGGATTACATGAATAGAGTATTTCGTCCCATTTTCGACAAATTCGTGGTGGTTTTTATAGACGACATTCTAGTTTACTCAAAGACGGAAGAAGAACATGAAGAACACTTGAGAATTGTGTTGCAAATCTTGGAGGAGGGGAAATTGTATGCTAAGTTGTCCAAATGTGAGTTCTGGAAGGAGGAAGTAAAGTTCCTAGGTCACGTGGTCAGCAAAGGAGGAATAGTGGTGGATCCTTCGAAAGTAGAGGCGGTGATGGAATGGAAAGACCAACGACGGTGACGGAGGTTAGGAGTTTCTTGGGCTTAGTCGGATATTACCAGAGATTTATTGAAGGATTTTCCGGGATTGCACTACCGATGACTAAGTTAACAAGGAAGGAGGTGTCGTTTGTGTGGACGTCGGAGTGTGTGGAGAGTTTTCAGACCCTGAAACAAAAGTTAACTTTAGCACCTGTTTTAATCTTATTGGAACCACACGAACTGTTTAAAGTATATTGTGATGCGTCACTGAAGGGTTTGGGTTGCATATTGCGTATTGATGCAACACCGGAACGTGGTGGCTTACGCGTCGCGTCAGCTGAGACCGCATGAGGTAAATTACCCAACTTGTGACTTGGAATTAGCAGCGATTGTGTTTGCATTGAAGATTTGGAGGCAATTTGACGATGACCAAGAGCATAGGTGTGGATTTTTGATGAGCGGATAATTTATACGCTTTTTGGCATTGTTTTTAGGTAGTTTTTAATATGTTTTAGTCACTTTTTATTATATTTTATTAGTTTTTAAATAAAAATCACATCTCTGGACTTTACTATGAGTTTGTGTATTTTTCTGTGATTTCAGGTAATTTCTGGCTGAAATTGAGGGAGCTGAGCAAAAATCTGATTCAGGCTGAAAAAGGACTACTGATGCTGTTGGATTCTGACCTCCCTGCATTCGGAATAAATTTTTTGGAGCTACAGGAGTCCAATTGGCGTGCTCTCAATTGCGTTGGAAAGTAGACATCCAGGGCTTTCCAGCAATATATAATAGTCCATACTTTGCTCAAGGATAGATGACGTAAACTGGCGTTCAACGCCAGTTCCATGTTGCATTCTAGCGTTAAACGCCAGAAACAGGTTACAAGTTGGAGTTAAACGCCAGAAACAGGTTACAACCTGGCGTTTAACTCTAGAAACAGCCTAGGCACGTGTAAAGCTCAAGTCTCAGCCCCAGCACACACCAAGTGGGCCCCAGAAGTGGATTTCTGCACTATCTATCATAGTTTACTTATTTTCTGTAAACCTAGGTTACTAGTTTAGTATTTAAACAACTTTTAGAGATTTATTTTGTACCTCATGACATTTTAGATCTGAACTTTGTACTCTTTGACGGCATGAGTCTCTAAACTCCATTGTTGGGGGTGAGGAGCTCTGCTGTGTCTCGATGAATTAATGCAATTATTTCTGTTTTCTATTCAAACACGCTTGTTTCTATCTAAGATGTTCATTCGCACTTCAATATGATGAATGTGATGATCCGTGACACTCATCACCATTCTCAATCTATGAACGCGTGCCTGACAACCACTTCCGTTCTACCTTCGATTGAATGAGTATCTCTTAGATTCCTTAATCAGAATCTTCGTGGTATAAGCTAGAATCCATTGGCAGCACTCTTGAGAATCCGGAAAGTCTAAACCTTGTCTGTGGTATTCCGAGTAGGATTCATGGATTGAATGACTGTGACAAGCTTCAAACTCACAAGGGTTGGGCGTAGTGACAGATGCAAAAGGATCAATGGATCCTATTCCAGCATGAGTGAGAACCGACAGATGATTAGCCGTGCGGTGACAGCGCACCTGGACCATTTTCACTGAGAGGACGGATGGTAGCCATTGACAACGGTGATCCACCAACACACAGCTTGCCATTGGAGGAACCTTGCGTGCGTGAAGAAGAAGACAGGGGGAAAGCAGAGATTCAGAAGACAAAGCATCTCCAAAACTCCAACATGTTCTCCATTACTGCATAACAAGTATTTATTTCATGCTCTTTTATTTTTTGCAATTCAAACTAATAATCATAATTAATCTCCTGACTAAGATTTACAAGATAACCATAGATTGTTTCAAGCCAACAATCTCCGTGGGATCGATCCTTACTCACGTAAGGTATTACTTGGACGACCCAGTGCACTTGCTGGTTAGTTGTGCGGAGTTGTGAAAAGTGTGAATCACAATTTCGTGCACCAAGATTTTGGCGCCGTTGCTGAGGATTGTTCGAGTTTGGACAACTGACACTTTACTTTGTTGTTTAGATTAGGAAAAATTTTTTCTTTTTGGTTTAGAGTCTTCTATTATTGTTTTTGGTTGAAATTTTTTTAAATCCTTATTTTCTCTTTTTAAATTTTTCGAAAATTTTATAAACTGATAATTGAGTTTTTCTGCTTGAGTTTAGTTTCATATTTTAAGTTTGGTGTCAATTGCATGTTTTTATTTTCTTTTAAATTTTTGAATTTGTGTTTATTGTTCTTTCTTAATCTTTAAGTTGTTCTTGTTTATTTTCCTTGTTTGATCTCTAGTTTTTCTTGTTTTGTGATTTTTCTTGTTTTTCTTGTTTATTTTCGAATTATTAGTATCCAAAAAAATTAAAAATAAAATATTTTATACATTAAATACCTTATTAAAATACGTTAAATTTATAGCTCAATTGGCTAGAGCGTTGTGCTTATGTTCTTGGTAATTGGCTATCTTCTTTGTAAAACTTCTTCAAAAATAATTTTTCTTTGAATAAATCTTGTGCCAAACTTTAAGTTTGATGTTCTCCTGTTAACTTTTCTTTAGTTTTCAAAATTTTATTCTGGTTTTCTAAAAATTTTAAGTTTGGTGTTCTTTCTTCATGTTCTTGTTGTTCTTGTGAGTCTTCAAAGGGTTCTTGAGTCTTCCTTGTGTTTTGATCTTAAAATTTTTAAGTTTGGTGTTCCTTGGTGTTTTCCCTCCAAAATTTTCAAAAACAAGGAGCATTAGATCTAAAAAATTTTAAGTTGTGTGTCTTTTGTGTGTTTTTCTTTTTCATCATAAAATTCAAAAATAAAAAAATATATCTTCTCTAACTATTTTTGAGCAAATATTTCGAAATTTTTTCAAAAAAAAATTCAGATTTTTATTTTAAAATTTCTATTTTATCTTATCTTAGTTTTAAAATTTTCAAAATTCTATTTTTTTTTCTTTCAAAAAAATCATATCTTTTTCAAAATTTTATCTTATCTTATTTCAAATTTCAAGTTTCAAAACTTTTTAATTTAAATTCCTTATCTTCTCTTACCTAGCTTATTTTATCTTTTCTAATCTCAAATCTTAAAATCAAATCTTTTTCATATATTTTCTTTTTTTTATTTTATTTTATTTTCTTACAAGTATCTTTAATTTTAAGACATATCTTTTTCAAAACTTCCTAACCAATTTCTCTCTCTTCATTTTTTTTTCAAAAATCCTCAACCACATCTTTTTCAAATCTTTTTAATTAATTAATTTAGTTTTTAATTTTTTTATTTCTTTTTCTTCTAATTTTCGAAATTATAGTCAATTTTTCATTTATTTTATTTTATTTTATTTTAATTTCAGTTTTCAAAAAAAATAATAAATATTTTATTTGCAATTCACAACATCTCCCTTTCTCCATCATGGACCTAAGTGGAAATGAACAGTCCAGAAAGACTCTAGGGTCATATGCTAACCCCACTACTGCTTCATATGGGAGTAGTATCTGTATACCCTCCATCGGAGTCAGTAGTTTTGAGTTGAATCCTCAGCACATTATCATGGTGTAGCAAAGTTGCCAGTATTCCGGTCTTCCACAGGAAGAACCTACAGAGTTTCTGGTACAGTTTTTACAAATTGCTGACACAGTACATGATAAGGAAGTAGATCAGGATGTCTACAGATTATTACTGTTTCCATTTGCTGTAAAGGACCAAGCTAAGAGGTGGTTAAATAACCAACCTAAGGCTAGCATAAGGACATGGAAACAGCTGTCAGAAAAATTCCTGAATCAATATTTCCCTCCAAAACGGATGACATAGCTAAGGCTGAACATCCAAGGATTTAAACAAGGAGATAATGAATCTCTTTATGATGCCTGGGAGAGATACAGAGAGATGCTAAGAAAATACCCCTCTGAGATGTTTTCAGAGTGGGTGCAGTTAGACATCTTCTATTATGGGCTTACAGAGAAAGCTCAGATGTCATTGGACCACTCAGCTGGTGGATCTATACACATGAGAAAGACAATTGAAGAAGCTCAAGAGCTCATTGATACAGTTGCCAAAAATCAGCATCTGTACCTAAGTAGTGAGTCTTCCATGAAAGAAGAGGCTAAAACAGTAACTGCTGAACTCAGTCTTCCAGAACAAGTGAAAGAAGAGGCTAAAACAGTAACTGCTGAACTCAGTCTTCCAGAACAAGTTACTGAATTCAATCAGCAATTAGATTTTCTAACAAAACAGCTAGCTGAATTCAAGGAGATACTACAAGACACAAGAATGGCTAATATGAATATGGAAGTACAGTTAAATCAAACAAAACAGCAGTTATCAAAACAAATAACAGAAGAGTGCCAAGCAGTTCAATTAAGAAGTGGGAAAGCATTAAATACCTCACTTCAAAGCAGCAAGAAGCCAAGAAATGAACAAACTGCTACCCAAAATCCCTCTGAGGACAGTAAGAGCCCAAAGAGGAATAATTTTGGCGCTCAAATGCCAGAAAAGGGTGAAGAGCTGGCGTTAAACGCCTAACCCATGCTCAGTTCTGGCGTTCAAACACCAGGAACAGGTAAGGAGTTGGCGTCCAACGCTAATCTAGCTTCCACCCCTGGCATTCAAACGCCAGTGAGGGATCAAACACACACAAGTGCTGATAACAACCCCCCTAAAAAGGCTTCCCCAACCACCTCTGTAGGAAATAAACCTGCAGCAACCAAGGTTGAGGAAATACAAAGCCAAGATGCCTTATCCTCAAAAACTCCACCAAGAGGAGCAGGATAAGCAATTTGCTCGCTTTGCAGACTATCTCAGGACTCTTGAAATAAAGATTCCGTTTCTAGAGGCACTTGAGCAAATACCTTCTTATGCCAAGTTCATGAAAGATATCATGAGTCATAAGAAGGATTGGAGAGAAACTGAAAGAGTTCTCCTCACTGAAGAATGCAGTGCAGTCATTCTGAAAAGCTTTCCAGCAAAGCTTAAAGATCCCGGAAGCTTCATGATACCATGCACATTAGAAGGTAATTACACCAAGACAGCTTTATGTGATCTTGGGGCAAGTATCAATCTAATACCTGCATCCACTATCAGAAAGCTTAGTTTAACTGAAGAAGTCAAACCAACCCGGATATGTCTCCAACTTGCTGATGGCTCCATTAAATACCCATCAGGCGTGATTGAAGACATGATTGTCAGGGTTGGGCCATTCGCCTTCCCCACTGACTTTGTAGTGCTGGAAATGGAGGAGCACAAGAGTGCTACTCTCATTCTAGGAAGACCTTTCCTAGCAACTGGACGAACTCTCATTGATGTCCAAAAGGGGGAAGTAACCCTGAGAGTCAATGAGGATGAGTTTAAGTTGAATGCTGTCAAAGCCATGTAGCATCCAGACATAGCAAAAGACTGCATGAAAGTTGATCTTATTGACTCTTTGGTAGAGGAGATCAACATGGATGAGAGTCTCGAATCAGAGCTGGAAGACATCTTTAAAGATGTTCAGCCTGATCTGGAGGATTCAAAGGAATTGAAAGAGCCTCTGGAAATTCCTCAGGAAGAGGAAAAACCTCCTAAACCCGAGCTCAAACCATTACCACCATCCCTGAAATATGCATTTCTGGGAGAAGGTAACACTTTTCCAATGATCATAAGCTTTGCTTTGAATTCACAGGAAGAGGAAGTACTACTTCAAGTGCTAAGGACACACAAGACAGCTCTTGGGTGGTCCATAAGTGACCTTAAGGGCATAAGCCCAGCTAGATGCATGCACAAGATCCTATTGGAGGATGATGCTAAGCCAGTGGTTCAACCACAGAGGCGGTTAAATCCATCCATGAAGGAAGTGGTGCAGAAATAGGTCACCAAGTTACTGGAGGCAGGGATTATTTATCCTATTTCTGATAGCCCCTGGGTGAGCCCTAGTCAAGTTGTCCCCAAAAAGGGAGGCATGACAATGGTTCATAATGAAAAAAATGAACTGGTTCCTACAAGAACAGTTACAGGGTGGCGCACGTGTATTGACTACAGAAGGCTCAATACAGCCACCAGAAAGGATCATTTTCCTTTACCATTCATAGACCAAATGCTAGAGAGACTAGCAGGTCATGATTTTTACTACTTTTTGAATGGTTATTGGTGCACGAATTGTGAATCACACTTTTCACAACTCGTACCACTAACCAGCAAGTGCACTGGGTCATCCAAGTAATACCTTACGTGAGTAAAGGTCAAATCCCACGGAGATTGTTAGCTTGAAGCAATCTATGGTTATCTTGTAATTTTTAGTCAGGATATCAATTATAATTATCAGTTTGGATTACAGAAAATAAAGGAGCATGAATTAAATACTTGTTATGCAGTAATGGAGAATATGTTGGAGTTTTGGAGATGCTTTGTCTTCTGAATCTATGCTTTCTCCCTGTCTTCTTCTTCACGCACGCAAGGTTCCTCCTATGGCAAGCTATGTGTTGGTGGATCACCATTGTCAATGGCTACCATCCGTCCTCTCAGTGAAAATGGTCCAGGTGCGCTGTCATCGCACGGCTAATCATATGTCGGTTCTCACTCATGCTGGAATAGGATCCATTGATCCTTTTGCGTCTGTCACTACGCCCAAATTTTGTGAGTTTGAAGCTCGTCACAGTCATTCAATCCCTGAATCCTACTCGGAATACCACAGACAAGGTTTAGACTTTCCGGATTCTCAAAAATGCTGCCAATGGATTCTAGCTTATACCACGAAGATTCTGATTAAAGAATCCAAGAGATACTCATTCAATCGAAGGTAGAATAGAGGTGGTTGACAGTCATGCGTTCATAGGTTGAGAATGGTGATGAGTATCACGGATCATCACATTCATAATATTGAAGTGCGAATGAACATCTTAGATAAGAACAAGCGTGTTTGAATAGAAAACAGAAATAATTGCATTGATTCATCGAGACACAGCAGAGCTCCTCACCCCCAACAATGGAGTTTAGAGACTTATGCCGTCAAAGAGTACAAAGTTCAAATCTAAAAATGTCATGAGGTGCCGAATAATCCTCTAAAAGTTGATTAAATAGTAAGCTAGTAATCTAGGTTTACAGAGAATGAGTAAACTATGATAGGAAGTGCATAAATCCACTTATGGGGCCCACTTGGTGTGTGTTGGGGCTGAGACTTAAGCTTTACACGTGCTTAGGCTGTTTCTGGAGTTAAACGCCAGGTTGTAACCTGTTTTGGGCGTTTAACTCCAACTTGTAACCTGTTTCTGGCGTTTAACGCCAAACTGCAACATGGAACTGGCGTTGAACGCCAGTTTACATCGTCTATCCTTGAGCAAAGTATGGACTATTATATATTGCTAGAAAGCCCTGGATGTCTACTTTCCAACGCAATTGAGAGAGCACCAATTGGACTCTTGTAGCTCCAGAAAATCCATTCCGAGTGCAGAGAGGTTAGAATCCAACAGCATCAGCAGTCCTTTTTCAGCCTGAATCAGATTTTTGCTCAGCTCCCTCAATTTCAGTCAGAAAATACCTGAAATTACAGAAAAATATACAAACTCATAGTAAAGTCCAGAAATATGAATTTTTCCTAGAAACTAATGAAAATATACTAAAAACTAACTAAAGCATACTAAAAACTACATGAAATTAACCCCAAAAAGCGTATAAAATATCCGCTCATCACAACACCAAACTTAAACTGTTGCTTGTCCCCAAGCAACTAGACAAATAAAGTAGAATACAAATAAATCAAGAAGCAATAATATCTCAGTGTTTTTGAGTGAAGCTCATATTCTAATTAGATAAGCGGGACTAGTAGCTTTTTGCTTCCGAACAGTTTTGGCATCTCACTTTATCCATTGAAGCTCAGAATGATTGGCATCTATAGGAACTTAGAATTTAGATAGTGTTATTGATTCTCCTAGTTCAGTATGTTGATTCTTGAACACAGCTACTTTATGAGTCTTGGCCGTGGCCCTAAGCACTTTGTTTTCCAGTATTACCACCGGATACATAAATGCCACAGACATATAATTGGGTGAACCTTTTTAGATTGTGACTCAGCTTTGCTAAAGTCCCCAATTAGAGGTGTCTAGGGTTCTTAAGCACACTCTTCTTTTTGCTTTGGACCTTGACTTTAACCGCTCAGTCTCAAGTTTTCACTTGACACCTTCACGCCACAAGCACATGGTTAGGGACAGCTTGGTTTAGCCGCTTAGGCCAGGATTTGATTCCTTTAGGCCCTCCTATCCACTGATTCTCAAAGCCTTGGATCCTTTTTATTACCCTTGCCTTTTGGTTTTAAGAGCTATTGGATTTTTCTGCTTGCTTTTTCTTTTTCTTTTATTTTCGCCATTTTTTTTGCAAGCTTTTGTATTCACTGCTTTTTCTTGCTTCAAGAATCAATTTTTTATGATTTTTCAGATTATCAAATAATATTTCTCCTTTTTCATCATTCTTTCAAGAGCCAACATATTTAACATTCATAAACATCAAATTCAAAAGACATATGCACTGTTCAAGCATTCATTCAGAAGACGAAAAGCATTTCCACCACATGTAAATAATTAGAATTTTTCTTATTAAAAACTCGAAAAATATTGCCTCCTTATTCTAAAGAAAATCTACTATTTTATTCATGTTTAATGATGATGAGAAAAATAAATTATAGCTTAATTGGAGATAAAATCAAAATATAGATACTAATTACTACTACTCATATATAACTTCTAAGGTAAAACTCAAATAAGAACAATTATCACAGAGTTAAGGCTAAGATTAGAACTCAACAACCTTGAATTTGGGAGGTGGATGCCTCTTTAGTCTGTGGAGTGCTTGGCCCTTCAAGAGATAGTTTCTGACGCTTTAATTCCTTCAGCTCACGCCCTTGCTCTTCTTGTTCTCTAAGCAGTTTGCAGAGCATGATGTTTTGATTTTGCTGTTCTTCCTTCAGTTGATTCACAGCTTCTTGCAACTTGGTGACAGATGCTTCTAGGCGCTCCCAGTATTCAATTTGAGGGATTTCCGGGAGGAACTCCTCTGCTTTTCTCTTGATGGGGTCGTCCTGCACTTGTTGTCCTTCCATAGACTTTTTGGTGATTGGTTGCTCAACTGAGATATACTTATCTACTCCCATCTTTATCCCAGCATCTTTACATAACAGAGAAACTAAGCTTGGATAGGCCAGTTTGGCATCTTTGGAGTTCTTGTTTGTAATTTTGTAAAGCTCACAAGCAATCAGCTGATGAACTTCCACTTCTTTTTCCAGCATAATGCAATGAATCATCACTGCTCTTCTGATGGTGACTTCAGAGCGATTGCTAGTGGGCAGTATAGAGCGCCCAATGAAGTTCAGCCAGCCTCTGGCGACTGGTTTGAGATCTCCTCTCTTGAGTTGGTTCAGGGCACCCTTTGTGTTGATTGTCCACTTGGCTCCAGGGAGGCATATGTCCTCTAGGATTTTATCCAAGCCCAGGTTTGATCTCATCATTCTCCTATTAAAGGAGTCTGGGTCATCTTGCAGTTGAGGCAGCTTGAAGATCTCCCTTATTTTATCAGGGTGGGTGTGAACAACCTTCCCTCTGACCAAAGTTCTATAGTCATAGAATGCGGTTCCAGCTATCCTCTGCCTGTCCGTCTGCCATAGATTAGCATAGAATTCCTGAACCATGTTTCTTCCCACCTTTGTTTCAGGATTAGCTAGGACTTCCCAGCTCCTGTTTCAAATTTGCTCTTGGATCTCCGGATATTCATCTTCTTTTAGATCGAATTTAACTTCCAGGATCACTGACCTTAGACTCATTATTTTGTAAAAATGGTCTGAATATTCTTTGGTTATGAACTTCCCTTGATTCCAAAGTGGTTTTGGAATGTTCTCTTTCTTGCCTCTTGAGTCAGTTTGTTTTCCCTTAGGAGCCATGATCTTAGTGGGTATTGGTTTAGTGATCACAGATAAACACACCAAACTTAGAGTTTTGCTTGTCCTCAAGCAAAAGAAAGGAAAGGAGAAAGAAAGAGGGAGAGCCAAGCGCAACTTGGGGAGGAGAGGGGGAGAGGCCGAACCAAAATTTAAAGGGAAGGGGGGGTGGGTTTTCGAAAATTATTTGAAAAAGATATGATAGAAAAAGTGATTTGGAAAAGATAAGTATGATAGGAAAAGATGTGATTTAAAATTGAAAAGATATGAAAGATATTTGAAAAAGATAAATCTGGACTTTGAAAAAGACAATGTGAAGATTTGAAAAAGATATTGATGAGTTGAAAAGATTTTAGAAGGAAAAGAGATAGATTTGTTTTGAAAATAATTTGAAGAGGAAAAAGAAAAAGGGTTTATGAATTAAGATACATTTGATATCTTTTGAAAAGTTAGGATTTGTAACATGTTTGTGCAAGAAATCATGAATTGAAACATAAAAAATGGAAAAAAGTTTGAATTGAAAATGAAATTGCCTACTCCCCACAATCCTGGCATTAAACGCCCAACTACTGCATGTTTTGGGCGTTTGACAGCTGGGCGTTAAACGCCAAAAACCCCTTTGTCACTGGGCGTTTTTCTGAAGGCCCAGGATGCTGTAAATCTGGTGTTAAACGCCCAGAAGCTGCTTCTTTCTGGCGTTTAACGCCCAGATGGCTATCTTTACTGGCGTTAAACGCCCAGTAGATGCTCCTTTTGGGCGTTTAATGCCCAATTGTGCCTCTTACTTGCGTTTTCTTGCCAGTGAGCTCCTTTTTCCTGTTTTGTGCTCTGAATTCTTCTGTAACCCTGTGGACTTATGCAATTGATTCTTTACCTTGTTAATATAAATAAAATGAAGAATAAAATAAACTAAAATAACAGAAAAAGTTTTGCTAATGGCTGGGTTGTGGTGCACGAATTGTGAATCACACTTTTCACAACTCGTACCACTCACCAGCAAGTGAACTGGATCGTCCAAGTAATACCTTACATGAGTAAGGGTCGATCCTACGGAGATTGTTGGTCTGAAGCAAGCTATGGTTATCTTGCAACTCTTAGTCAGGATATTAATTTGTGGTTATCAGTTGACTTGCAAATGAACAAGAGAGCATGAATTAAAGGTTACTTGTTATGCAGTCATGGAGAATATGTTGGAGTTTTGGAGATGCTTTGTCTTCTGAATCTCTACTTTCCTCTGTCTTCTTGTTCAGACACGCATGTTCCTCCTATGACAAGCTGTATGTTGGTGGATCACCGTTGTCAATGGCTACCATCCGTCCTCTCAGTGAAAATGGTCCAGGTGCGCTGTCACCGCACGGCTAATCATCTGTAGGTTCTCGATCATACCGGAATAAGATTTACTATCCTTTTGCGTCTGTCACTACGCCCAGCACTCGCGAGTTTGAAGCTCGTCACAGTCATCCAATCCCTGAATTCTACTCGGAATACCACAGACAAGGTTTAGACTTTCCGGATTCTCTTGAATACTGCCAATGGATTCTAGCTTATACCACGAAGATTCTGATTAAGGAATCTAAGAGATACTCATTCAATCTAATATAGAACGGAGGTGGTTGTCAGGCATACGTTCATGAATTAAGAATGGTGATGAGTGTCATGGATCATCACTTTCATCATAATGAAGCGCGAATGAACATCTTAGATCGGAACAAGCGTATTTGAATAGAAAACAGAAATACTTGCATTAATTCATCGAGACACAACAAAGCTCCTCACCCCCAACAATGGAGTTTAGAGACTCATGCCGTCAGAGATTACAAAGTTTAGATCTAAAATGTCATGAGGTGCAAAATAAATCTCTAAAAGTTGTTTAAATACTAAACTAGTAACCTAGGTTTACAGAAAATGAGTAAACTATGATAGATAGTGCAGAAATCCACTTCTGGGGCCCACTTGGTGTGTGATGGGGCTGAGACTTAAGCTTCTCACGTGCCTGGGCTGTTTTGGGCGTTTAACGCCAGGTTGTAACCTGTTTCTGGCGTTGAACTCCAACTTGTAACTTGTTTCCGGCGCTGGACGCCAGACTGCAACATGGAACTGGCGTTGAACGCCAGTTTACGTCATCTATCCTTGAGCAAAGTATAGACTATTATATATTGCTAGAAAGCCCTAGATGTCTACTTTCCAACGCAATTGGAATCACGCCAATTGGACTCCTGTAGCTTCAAAAAATCCATTCCGAGTGCTGAGAGGTTAGAATTCAACAGCATCAGCAGTCCTTTTTCAGCCTGAATCAGATTTTTACTCAGCTCCCTCAATTTCAGCCAGAAAATACCTGAAATTATAGAAAAACACACAAACTCATAGTAAAGTCCAGAAATATGAATTTTGCCTAAAAACTAATGAAAATATACTAAAAACTAACCTAATCATACTAAAAACTATATGAAATTAACCCCAAAAAGCGTATAAAATATCCGCTCATCACAATACCAAACTTAAACTGTTGCTTGTCCCGAAGAAACTAGACAAATAAAATAGAATACAAATAAGTCACACAGCAATAATATCTCAGAGTTCTTGAGTGAAGCTCAGATTCTAATTAGATGAGCGGGACTAGTAGCTTTTTGCTTCCGAACAGTTTTGGCATCTCACTTTATCCATTGAAGCTCAGAATGATTGGCATCTATAGGAACTTAGAATTCAGATAATGTTATTGATTCTCCTAGTTCAGTATGTTGATTCTTGAACACAGCTACTTTATGAGTCTTGGCCGTGGCCCTAAGCACTTTGTTTTCCAGTATTACCACCGGATACATAAATGCCACAGACACATAATTGGGTGAACCTTTTCGGATTGTGACTCAGCTTTGCTAAAGTCCCCAATTAGAGGTGTCCAGGGTTCTTAAGCACACTCTTCTTTTTGCTTTGGACCTTGACTTTAACCGCTCAGTCTCAAGTTTTCACTTGACACCTTCACGCCATAAGCACATGGTTAGGGACAGCTTGGTTTAGCCGCTTAGACCAGGATTTGATTCCCTTAGGCCCTCCTATCCACTGATGCTCAAAGCCTTGGATCCTTTTTATTACCCTTGCCTTTTGGTTTTAAGGGCTATTGGCTTTTTCTGCTTGCTTTTTCTCTCTCTTTTTTTTACAAGCTTTGTATTCACTGCTTTTTCTTGCTTCAAGAATCATTTTTATGATTTTTCAGATTATCAATAACATGTCTCATGTTCATCATTCTTTCAAGAGCCAACATATTTAACATTCAAGAACATCAAATTTCAAAGACATATGCTCTGTTCAGGCATTCATTCAGAAGGCAGAAAGCATTGCCACCACATGTAAATAATTAGAATTTCTTTTATTAAAAAATTCGAAAAATATTGCCTCCTTATTCTAAAGAAAATCTTTTATTTTATTCATGTTTAATGATGATGAGAAAAATAAATTATAGCTTAATTGGAGATAAAATAACTACTAATTACTACTATAACTTCTAAGGTAAAACTCAAATAAGAACAATTATCACAGAGTTAAGGCTAAGATTAGAACTCAACAACCTTGAGTTTGGGATGTGGATGTTCCTCTAGTTTGTGGGGTGCTTGGTCCTTCAAGAGATAACTTATGACGCTTTAGCTCCTTTAAGTCACACCCTTGCTCTTCTTGTTCCCTGAGCAGTTTGCAGAGCATACTGTTTTGATTTTGCTGTTCTTCCTTTATTTGGTCCATAGATTCTTGCAACTTGGTAACAGATGCTTCAAGCTGTTCCTAATATTCAAATTGAGGGACTTCCGGGAGAAATTCTTGCGCCCTCCTCTTGATGGGGTCATCCTGCACTTGTTGTTTTTCCATTGTGGTTTTAGTGATTGGTTGCTCTACTGAGATGTACTCTGTTATTCCCATCTTTACTTCAGCATCTTTGCAGAGCATAGAGATTAGGCTTGGATAAGCCAACCTGGCATCTTTGGAGTTCTTGTTTGCAAGTATGTAAAATTCAGATGGAATCAGTTGATGAACTTCCACTTCTTTTCCCAACATAATGCAATGGATCATCACTTCTCTTTTAACAGTGACTTCAGAACGGTTGCTAGTGGGCAATATAGAATGCCCAATGAAGTCCAGCCATCCTCTGGCGACTGGTTTGAGATCTTCTCTCTTGAGTTGATTTGGGACACCCTTGCTGCTGGTGGTCCACCTGGCTCCAGGGATGCATATATCATCTAAAATCTTATCCAGGCCCTTGTTTGTTCTCATCATTCTCCTATTGAAGGAGTCTGGGTCATCTTTCAGCTGAGGTAGCTTAAAGATCTCCCTGATTTTGTCAGGGTGGATGTGAACAATCTTTCCTCTGACCACAGTCCGATAGTCATAGAGGGCAGTTCCAGATATTCTCTGCCTGTCTGTTTGCCATAGATTAGCATAGAACTCCTGAACCATATTCCTTCCCACTTTTGTTTCAAGATTAGCTAGGATTTCCCAGTTCCTGTTTTGAATCTGCTCTTGGATCTCCGGATATTCATCTTCTTTCAGATCGAACTTGACTTCCGGGATCACCGATCTTAGACCCATTATTTTGTAGTAATGGTCTGAATGTTCTTTGGTTAAGAACTTCCCTTGATTCCAAAGTGGTTTTATGGAATACTCTCTTTCTTGCCTCTTGGAGTGGGTTGTTTTCCTTTAGGAGCCATGATCTTAGTGGGTATAGTTTAATGATCACGGATAAACACACCAAACTTAGAGGTTTGCTTGTCCTCAAGCAAAAGAAAAGAAAGGAGAGGGATAGAAGGAAAGCTAGTGTCGAATGGTGGATGAGAGGAGGGAGGCCGAATGTGGATTTAAAAGGGAAGGGGTGGGTTTTCGAAAATTTTAAAAAGATAAGATAGAAGATATGATTTATAAAAAATAAGGATGATATGAAAAGATGTAATTTAAAATTGAAAAGATATAAAAGATATTTGAAAAAGATAAATTTGGATTTTAAAAAAGATAATGTGGAGATTTGAAAAAGATATGGATGAGTTGAAAAGATTTTAGAAGGAAAAGAGATAGATTTGTTTTGGAAAATTTGAAAAAGAATTGGATTGGATTGAAAAAGAATTTGTGTTTATGGATTAAGATACATTTGATATTTTTAAAGTAGGGTTTTTAGAAATTAGGGTTTTTAGAAATTAGGGTTTGTAACATGTTTATGCAAGAAATCATGAATTGAAACATGAAAATTAAAATTAAAATAAAAAATGTGAAATAAAAACGAATTTACCTCCTCCCCACCATCCTGGCGTTAAACGCCCAAATGCTGCATGTTTTGGGCATTTAACGCCCAAATGGTGCTTCTCCTGGGCATTCAACGCCCAGATGTTGCTTCTTTCTGGCGTTGAACGCCAAGAACTCCTTTGTCATTGGGCGTTTTTCTGAACGCCCAGGATGCTGTAAATCAGGCGTTAAACGCCCAGAAGGTGCTTCTTTCTGGCATTCAACGCCAAGAAGATGCTTCTTTCTGGCGTTTAACGCCCAGATGGCTATCCTTACTGGCGTTCAACGCCCAGTGGATGCTTCTTTTGGGCGTTGAACGCCCAATTGTGCCTCTTACTGGCGTTTTCTTGCCAGTGAGCCTTTTTTCTCTGTTTTGTGTGCTGAATCTTTCTATAACCCTGTGAACCTATGCAATTGACTCTTTACCTTATTAACATTGAACTTATATGCTTTAAAAATAAATAAATAAAATCAAGAATAGGGCAAAATAACAGAAAAAGTGTTGCCAATGGCTGGGTTGCCTCCCAGCAAGCGCTTCTTTATTGTCTTTAGCTGGACCTTGCTGAGCTTTTAATCTAGCTTCAGCCTTGAGCACTCTTGCTCAACATTGCCTTCAAGATAGTGCTTGATTCTCTGTCCATTAACAATGAACTTCTTATCAGAATCAATGTCTTGAAGCTCCACATAACCATATGGTGATACACTTGTAATCATATATGGTCCCCTCCACCGGGATTTCAGTTTCCCGGGGAATAGCCTGAGCCTAGAGTTAAACAGCAGAACCTTTTGTCCTGGTTCAAAGATTCTAGATGACAGCTTTCTGTCATGCCACCTTTTTTATTTCTCTTTATAAAGCTTGCCATTTTCGAAAGCAGTGAATCTGAATTCCTCTAGCTCATTTAGCTGGAGCAATCTTTTTTCTCCAGCTAATTTGGCATCAAAGTTTAGGAATCTGGTTGCCCAGTAGGCCTTATGCTCCAGTTCCACGGGCAGGTGACAAGCCTTATCATACACTAGTTGGTACGGAGAGGTCCCTATAGGAGTCTTGAATGCTGTTCTGTAAGCCCACAGAGCATCATCCAAGCTCCGTGCCCAATCCTTTCTACGGGTACTTACAGTCCATTCCAGGATCCTTTTTAGTTTTCTGTTAGAAACTTCAGCTTGCCCATTTGTCTGTAGATGATATGGAGTCGCCACCTTGTGGCGAATCCCATACCGGACCATGGCAGAGTAAAGCTGTTTGTTGCAGAAGTGAGTGCCCCCATCACTGATTAGTACCCTAGGGACACCAAACCTACTGAAGATATGTTTCTGGAGGAACTTCAGCACTGTTTTAGTATCATTGGTGGGTGTGACAATGGCCTCTACCCATTTTGATACATAGTCAACTGCCACCAGAATATAAGGGTTTGAGTATGATGGTGGGAAAGGCCCCATGAAATCAATACCCCATACATCAAACAACTCAATCTCTAAGATTCCTTGTTGAGGCATGGCGTAACTATGAGGCAAATTACCAGCCCTCTGGCAACTGTCACAGTTACGTACAAACTCTCGGGAATCTCTGTAAAGTGTAGGCCAGTAGAAGCCACATTGGAGGACCTTGGTGACTGTTCGCTCACCTCCAAAATGGCCTCCATATTGTGATCCATGGCAATGCCATAAGATCCTCTGTGCTTCTTCTCTAAGCACACACCTACGGATTATTCCGTCTGCACATCTCTTAAAGAGATAGGGTTCATCCCATAAGTAGTACTTTGCATCAGTAATTAATTTTTTCTTTTGTTGCCTGCTGTACTCCTTGGGTATGAACATTGCAGCTTTATAGTTTGCAATGTCTGCAAACCATGGTGTTTCTTGAATGGCAAACAAATGCTCATCCGGAAAAAGTTTCAGAGATCTCAATAGAGGGAGAGGACGCCCCTTCTACTGGCTCTATCCGGGACAGATGGTCAGCCACTTGATTTTCTATCCCTTTTCTGTCTCTTATTTCTATGTCAAACTCCTACAGAAGCAACACCCATCTTATGAGCCTGGGTTTTGAATCCTGCTTTGTGAGTAGATATTTAAGAGCAGCATGGTCAATGTACACAATCACTTTGGATCCTACTAAGTATGATCTAAACTTGTCAATGGCATAAACCACTGCAAGCAATTCTTTTTCTGTGGTTGTGTAGTTTTTCTGGGCATCATTTAAAACGCGGCTAGCATAATAAATGACATGCAGAAGCTTGTCATGCCTCTGTCCCAGTACTGCACCAATGCCATGGTCACTGGCATCACACATTAGTTCAAATGGTAATGTCCAGTCTGGTGCAGAAATAACTGGTGCTGTGACCAGCTTAGCTTTCAGAGTTTCAAACACCTGCAGACACTCTGTCTCAAACACAAATGGCGTGTCAGCAGCTAGCAGATTGCTCAGGGGTTTTGCGATTTTTGAAAAGTCCTTTATAAACCTCCTGTAGAATCCTGCATGCCCCAAAAAGCTTCTGATTGCCTTAACATTAGTAGGTGGTGGTAATTTTTCAATTACTTCCACTTTAGCTTGATCCACCTCTATTCCCTTGTTCGAAATTTTATGCCCAAGGACAATTCCTTCAGTCACCATAAAGTGACATTTTTCCCAGTTTAAAACCAGGTTGGTCTCTTGGTATCTTTTCAAAACCAGTGTCAGGTGATCAAGGCAGGAGATGAATGAGTCTGCATATACTGAGAAGTCATTCATGAAGACTGCCAGAAATTTTTCCACCATATCAGAGAAAATAGAGAGCATGCATCTCTGAAAGGTTGCAGGCGTATTACACAGCCCAAATGGCATCCTTCTGTAAGCAAACACTCCAGATGGACATGTGAATGCTGTTTTCTCTTGATCCTGGGGATCTACTGCAATTTGGTTGTAGCCTGAATAGCCATCCAAAAAGCAGTAATAATCATGACATGCTAGTCTTTCTAGCATCTGGTCTATGAATGGTAAAGGAAAGTGGTCCTTTCTGGTGGCTGTATTGAGCCTTCTGTAGTCAATACACATGCGCCACCCTGTAACTGTTCTTGTAGGAACCAGTTCATTTTTTTCATTATGAACCACTGTCATTCTTCCCTTTTTGGGGACAACTTGGACAGGGCTCACCCAGGGGCTATCAGAAATAGGATAAATAATCCCAGCCTCCAGTAATTTGGTGACCTCTTTCTGCACCACTTCCTTCATGGCTGGATTAAGCCGCCTCTGTGGTTGAACCACTGGCTTAGCATTGTCCTCTAATAAGATCTTGTGCATGCATCTAGCTGGGCTTATGCCCTTAAGGTCACCTATGGACCACCCAAGAGCTGTCTTGTGTGTCCTTAGCACTTGAATTAGTGCTTCATCTTCCTGTGGATTTAAAGCAGAGCTTATGATTACTGGAAAAGTGTCACCTTCTCCCAGAAATGCATATTTCAGGGATGGTGGTAATGGCTTGAGCTCAGGTTTAGGAGGTGTTTCCTCTTCCTGAGGAAGTTTCAGAAGTTCTTTCAATTCTTCTGAATCCTCCAAATCAGGCTGAACATTCTTAAAGATGTCTTCCAGCTCTGATTCGAGACTCTCAGCCATGTTGATCTCCTCTACCAAAGAGTCAATAAGATCAACTTTCATGCAGTCTTTTGGTGTGTCTGGATGCTGCATGGCCTTGACAGCATTCAACTTAAACTCATCCTCATTGACTCTCAGGGTTATTTCCCCCTGTTGGACATCAATGAGAGTTCGTTCAGTTGCTAGGAAGGGTCTTCCTAGGATGAGAGTATCACTCTTATGCTCCTCCATTTACAGCACTACAAAATCAGTGGGAAAGGCGAATGGCCCAACCCTAACAATCATGTCCTCAATCACGCCTGATGGGTATTTAATGGAGCTATCAGCAAGTTGGAGACATATCCGGGTTGGTTTAACTTCTTCAGTTAAACCAAGCTTTCTGATGGTGGATGCAGGTATTAGGTTGATGCTTGCCCCAAGATCACATAAAGCTGTCTTGGTGCAATTACCTTCTAATATGTGGTGCACGAATTGTGAATCACACTTTTCACAACTAGTACCACTAACCAGCAAGTGCACTGGGTCGTCCAAGTAATACCTTACGTGAGTAAGGGTCGAATCCCACGGAGATTGTTGGTTTGAAGCAAGCTATGGTTATCTTATTATTCTTAGTCAGGAGGCCAACAACAGTGTTTTTCAACTTCAATTGTAAAGAGTCAAAAGGCATAAATATAAATACTTATTATGCAATGATGGGGAATATGTTGGGGTTTTGGAGATGCTTTGTCTTCTTTATTTCAGTTTTTCTCTTGTACTCCTCTTCACACACGCAAGGCTCCTTCCATGGCAAGCTGTATGTAAGGTGTCACCGTTGTCAATGGCTACTTCACGTCCTCTCAGTGAAAATGGTCCAAATGCTCTGTCACAGCACGGCTAATCATCTGTTGGTTCTCGATCATGTCGGAATAGAATCCCTTGATTCTTTTGCGTCTGTCACTATGCCCAACAATCGCGAGTTTAAAGCTCGTCACAGCCATTCAATCCTTGAATCCTACTCGGAATACCACAGACAAGGTTTAGACTTTCCGGATTCTCATGAATGCCGCCATCAATTCTAGCTTATACCACGAAGATTCTGATTAAGAAATCTAAGAGATACTCATTCAATCTGATGTAGAACGGAGATGGTTGTCAGGCACATGTTCATGGATTGAGGAAGGTGATGAGTGTCACGGATCATCACCTTCTTCATAGTGAAGCGCGAATGAACATCTTAGATAGAAACAAGCGTGTTTGAATGGAAAACAGAGATAATTGCATTAATTCATCGAGACGCTACAGAGCTCCTCACCCCCAACAATGGAGTTTAGAGACTCATGCCGTCAAAGAGTACAAAATTCAGATCTAAAATGTTATGAGATACAAAATAAATCTCTAAAAGTTGTTTAAATACTAAACTAGTAACCTAGGTTTACAAAAAATGAGTAGACTATGATAGATAGTGCAGAAATCCACTTCTGGGGCCCACTTGGTGTGTTCTGGGGCTGAGACTAAAGCTTCTCACGTGCCTGGGCTGTTTTGGGCGTTCAACGCCAGGCTGTAACCTGTTTCTAGCGTTGAACTCCAACTTGTAACGTGTTTCTGACGCTGGACGCCAGACTGCAACATGGAACTAGCGTTGAATGCCAGTTTGCGTCATCTATCCTTGAGCAAAGCATAGACTATTATATATTTCTGGAAAGCCCTGGATGTCTACTTTCCAACGCAATTGGAAGCGCATCAATTGGACTTCTGTAGCTCCAGAAATTCCATTCCGAGTGCAGAGAGGTCAGGATCCAACAACATCAGCAGTCCTTTTTTAGCCTGAATCAGATTTTTGCTCAGCTCCCTCAATTTCAACCAGAAAATACCTAAAATTACAGAAAAACACACAAACTCATAGTAAAGTCTAGAAATATGAATTTTTCCTAGAAACTAATAAAAATATACTAAAAACCAACTAAATCATACTAAAAACTAAGTAAAAACAATGCCAAAAAGCGTATAAATTATCCGCTCATCACAACACCAAACTTAAATTGTTGCTTGTACCCAAGCAACTAAAAATAAAGTAGGAAAAAAAGAAGAGAATATACAATGAATTCCAAAAACATCTATGAAGATCAGTCTTAATTAGATGAGCGGGGCTATTAGCTTTTTGCTTCTGAACAGTTTTGGCATCTCACTTTATCCTTTAAAGTTCAGAATGATTGGTATCTATAGGAACTCAGAATTCAGATAGTGTTATTGATTCTCCTAGTTCAGTATGTTGATTCTTGAACACAGCTACTTTATGAGTCTTGGCCGTGGCCCTAAGCACTCTGTTTTCCAGTATTACCACCGGATACATACATGCCACAGACACATAACTGGGTGAACCTTTTCAGATTGTGACTCAGCTTTGCTAAAGTCCCCAATTAGAGGTGTCCAGGGTTCTTAAGCACACTCTGTTTTTTTGCTTTGGACCTCGACTTTAACCGCTCAGTCTCAAGTTTTCACTTGACACCTTCACGCCACAAGCACATGGTTAGGGACAGCTTGATTTAGCCGCTAAGTCAGGATTTTATTCCTTTAGGCCCTCCTATCCACTGATGCTCAAAGCCTTGGATCCTTTTTATTACCCTTGCCTTTTGGTTTTAAGGGCTATTGGCTTTTTGCTCTTGCCTTTTGGTTTAAAGAGCTTTTGGCTTTTTCTGGTTGCTTTTTCTTTTTCTTGCTCTCTTTTTTTTCGCATTTTTTTTCTGCAAGCTTTGTTCTTCACTGCTTTTTCTTGCTTCAAGAATCATTTTTATGATTTTTCAGATTATCAAATAACATTTCTCCTTTTTCATCATTCTTTCAAGAGCCAACAATTTTAACATTCATAAGCAACAAATTCAAAAGACATATGCACTGTTCAAGCATTCATTCAGAAAACGAAAAGTATTGCCACCACATCAAAATAATTAAACTATTTTAAAATTCGAAATTCATGTACTTCTTTTTCTTTTTCAGAAAACAATTTTCATTTAAGAAAGGTGATGGATTCATAGGACATTCATATCTTTAAGACATAGACACTTAGATACTAGTGATCATATAGTAAAGACACAAATATAATTAAACATGAAGCATAGTAAACGGAAAACAGGAAAATAAGAACAAGGAGATTAAGGAATGGGTCCACCTTAATGAGGGTGGCGTCTTCCTCTTCTTGAAGAACCAATGGTGCTCTTGAGCTCCTCTATGTCTCTTCCTTTCCTTTGTTGCTCTTTCCTCATAGCTCTTTGATCTGCAGTCAATTGCTCTACCACTGAATTATGGAAAAACAAAAGCAATGTTTTTACCACACCAAACTTAAAAGGTTTGCTCGTCCTCGAGCAAAAGAAGAAAGAAGTGGAGAAGATGGAGGAGATGGAAGTGTGTGAATGGGTGGGTTTGGGAGGGAAATGGTTTGAATTTGAATGGTGAGGTAGGTGGGGATCCTGTAGGGTCCACAGATCCAGTGGGGTCAAGGATTTAGCATCCCTGCTCCAATTAGGCATAAAAAATGCCCTTACTGTGCAATCCTGGCGTTTAACGCCAGACTGCTGCCTGTTTCTGGCGTTAAACGCCCAAATGTAGCCTGTTTCTGGCGTTTAACACCAGACTGATGCTTGTTTCTGCCGTTAAACGCCAGCTTGGTGCTTGTTTCTGGCGTTAAACGCCAGACAGATGCTTGTTTCTGGCGTTTAAATGCCAGAATGATCTTCCTCCAGGGTGTGCTGTTTTTCATGCTGTTTTTCATTCTATTTTTGATTTTCCATTTGTTTTTGTGACTTCACATGATCATCAACCTAAAGAAAACATAAAATAGCAATGGAAAATAACTAGATATAATTAAATAACATTGGGTTGCCTCCCAACAAGCGCTTCTTTAATGTCAATAGCTTGACAGTGAGCTCTCATGGAGCCTCACAGATAATCAGAGCAAGGTTGGGACCTCCCAACACCAAACTTAGAGTTTGGTTGTGGCCTCCCAACACCAAACTTAGAGTTTGACTGTGGGGGCTTTGGTTGACTCTGCAGTGAGAGAAGCTTTTCATGCTTCCTCTCCATGGTTACAGAAGGAGAACCTTGTGTCTTATAGTTTGCAATGTCTTCAAACCACAGAGCTTCCTGAATAGCAAACAATTGCTCATCCGGAAAGGTTTCAGAGATCCCAGTAGGAGGGAGGGATGCTCCTGCTACTGGTTCTATCCGGGACAGGTGATCAGCTACTTGATTCTCTGTCCCTTTTCTGTCTCTTATTTCTATATCAAACTCTTGCAGAAGCAACACCCATCTTATGAGCCTGGGCTTTGAATCTTGCTTTGTGAGTAGATATTTAAAAGCAGCATGGTCAGTGTACACAATCACTTTTGATCCTACTAAGTAGGATCTAAACTTGTCAATGGCATAAACCACTGCAAGTAATTCTTTTTTTGTGGTTGTGTAATTTTTCTGGGCATCATTTAAAATACTGCTAGTATAATAAATGACATGCAGAAGCTTGTTATGCCTCTGTCCCAATACTGCACCAATGGTATGGTCACTGGCATCACACATTAGTTCGAATGGTAATGTCCAGTCTGGTGCAGAAATAACTGGTGCTATGACCAGCTTAGCTTTCAGGGTCTCAAACGCCTGCAGACACTTTGTGTCAAACACAAATGGCGTGTCAGCGGCTAGCAGATTGCTCAGAGGTTTTGAAATTTTTGAAAAATCCTTTATAAACCTCCTATAGAATCCTGCATGCCCCAGAAAGCTTCTGATTGCCTTAACATTGGCAGGTGGTGGTAATTTTTCAATTACTTCAACTTTAGCTTGATCCACCTCTATTCCCTTGTTTAAAATTTTATGCCCAAGGACAATCCCTTCAGTCACCATAAAGTGACATTTTTCCCAGTTTAAAACTAGGTTGGTCTCTTGGCATCTTTTCAGAACAAGTGCTAAATGGTTAAGGCAGGAGCTGAATGAGTCTCCAAATACTGAAAAGTCATCCATGAAGACTTCCAAAAACTTCTCTACCCTATCAGAGAAGATAGAGAGCATGCACCTCTGAAAGGTTGCAGGTGCATTACACAGACCAAAAGGCATCCTTCTGTAGGCAAACACTCCAGAAGGACATGTGAATGCTGTTTTCTCTTGGTCTTGAGGATCTACTGAAATTTGGTTGTAACCGGAATAGCCATCTAAAAAGCAGTAATATTCATGACCTGCTAGTCTCTCTAGCATCTGGTCTATGAATGGTAAAGGAAAATGATCCTTCCTGGTGGCTGTATTGAGCCTTCTGTAGTCAATACACATACGCCACCCTGTAACTGTTCTTGTAGGAACTAGTTTATTCTTTTCATTATGAACCACTGTCATTCCTCCCTTCTTAGGGACAACATGGACAGAGCTCACCCAGGGGCTATCAGAAATAGGATAGATAATCCCAGCCTCTAGTAACTTAGTGACCTCTTTCTGCACCACCTCCTTCATGGCGGGATTTAGCCGCCTCTGTCGTTGAACCACTGGCTTAGCATCATCCTCCAATAGGATCTTGTGCATACATCTGGCTGGGCTAATGCCCTTAAGATCACTTATGGACTACCCAAGAGCTGTCTTGTGTGTCCTTAGCACCTGAATTAGTGCTTTCTCTTCCTGTGGCCCTAAAGCAGAGCTTATGATTACAGGAAAAGTGTCCCCTTCTCCCAGAAATGCATATTTCAGGGATGGTGGTAGTGGTTTGAGCTCGGGTTTAGGAGGTTTCTCCTCTTCCTGAGGAGTATTCAGAGGTTCTTTTATTTCCTCTGGTTCCTCCAGATCAGGCTGAACATCTTTAAAAATGTCCTCTAGCTCTGATTCGAGACTCTCAGTCATATGGACCTCTTCCACCAGGGAGTCAATAATATCAACGCCCAGGCAGTCGTCTGATGTGTCTGGATGTTGCATAGCTTTGACAACATTCAACTTAAACTCATCCCCATTGACTCTCAGGGTTATCTCCCCTTTTTGGATGTCAATGAGGGTTCGTCCAGTTGCTAGGAATGGTCTTCCTAGAATGAGAGTTGCACTCTTGTGCTCCTCCATTTCCAGCACTACAAAGTCAGTAGGGAAGGCAAATGGCCCAACCTTGACAATCATGTCCTCAATTATGCCTGATGGGTATTTAATGGAGCCATCAGCAAGTTGAAGACAGATCCGGGTTGGTTTGACCTCTTCAGTCAAGCCAAGCTTTTTGATAGTGGATGCAGGGATTAGGTTGATGCTTGCCCCAAGATCACATAGAGCTGTCTTGGTGCAGTTACCCTCTAATATGCGTGGTATCATAAAGCTCCCGGGATCTTTAAGCTTTTCTGGGAAGCTTTTCAGAATGACTGCACTGCATTCTTCAGTGAGGAGAACTCTTTCAGTTTCTCTCCAATCCTTCTTATGACTCAATATATCTTTCATGAACTTGGCATAAGAGGGTATTTGCTCAAGTGCCTCTGCAAACGGAATCTTTATTTCAAGAGTCCTGAGATAGTCTGCAAAGCGGGCAAATTGCTTATCCTGCTCCTCTTCGCGAAGTTTTTGAGGATAAGGCATCTTGGCTTTGTATTCCTCAACCTTAGTTGCTGCAGGTTTATTTCCTACAGAGGTAGGTTGAGAAGCCTTCTTGAGGGATTTATTATCAGCACTTGCAGGTGTCTGATCCCTCACTGGCATTTGAAAGCCAGGGTTGGAAGCTGGAGTGGCGTTAGACGCCAACTCCTCATCTGTTCCTGGCGTCTGAACGCCAGTTCCTTGCTTGTTTCTGGCGTTGAACGCTAGTCTTAAGCATGGTTTGGGCGTTCAGCGCCAGCCTTCCACCCAATTTCTGGCGTTTTAGCGCCAGAATTATTTTTCCCTGGGCTCTTACTGTCCTCAGATGGAATTTGGGTAGTTTGCTCATTTCATGGCTTCCTGCTGCCTTGAGGTGGGGTATTTAATGTTTTCCCACTTCTTAATTGAACTGCTTGGCATTCTTCTGTTATTTGTTTTGACAGCTGCTGCTTTATTTGCTTTAATTGTTCCTCCATATTTATATTAGCCATCCTTGTCTCTTGTAGTCTCTCTTTGAATTTGGCTAACTGTTTTGTTAGAAAATCCAATTGCTGATTGAATTCAGTAGCTTGTTCAGCAGGACTGAGTTCAGTAGTCACTGTTTTAGCCTCTTCTTTCATGGAAGGGTCACTGCTTAAGTACAGATGCTGATTTCTGGCAACTGTATCAATGAGCTCTTGAGCTTCTTCAATTGTCTTTCTCATGTGGATAGATCCACCAGCTGAGTAGTCTAGAGACATCGGAGCTCTTTCTGCAAGCCCATAATAGAAGATGTCTAACTGAACCCACTCTGAAAACATTTCAGAGGGCCACTTTCTTAGCATCTCTCTGTATCTCTCCCAGGCATCATAAAGAGATTCATTATCTCCTTGTTTGAAGCCTTGGATGTCCAGCCTTAGCTGTGTCATCCGTTTTGGAGGAAAGTATTGATTCAGGAATTTCTCTGTCAGCTGTTTCCATGTCTTTATGCTAGCCTTAGGTTAGTTATTTAACCACCTCTTGGCTTGGTCTTTTACAGCAAATGGAAACAGTAATAATCTGTAGACATCCTAATCCACTTCCTTATCATGTACTGTATCAGCAATTTGTAAAAACTGTGCCAGAAACTCTGTAGGTTCTTCCTGTGGAAGACCGGAATACTGGCAGCTTTGCTGCACCATGATAATGAGTTGAGGATTCAACTCAAAGCTACTGACTTCAATGGAGGGTATGCAGATACTACTCCCATATGAAGCAGTAGAGGGGTTAGCATATGACCCCAGAGTCCTTCTGGACTGTTCATTTCCACTTAGATCCATGATGGAGAAAGGGAGATGATGTAAAATAAAAAATTTATTTTTATTTATTTAATTATTATTTATTTCGAAAATAAAATAAATTAAAATAAAATAAATAAAAATTGGTGAAGATTTTCGAAAAATGGAGAGAGAGAAAAGAAAAAAAATGGTTAGGGAGTTTTGAAAAAGATATGATTTGAAAAAGATTTTAAATTTTGAAATAAAAATCTGAATTTTAAAAATAAATTTCGAAAATTTGTTTTAAAATAGAGAGAAAAGATATTTTTGAATTTAAAGAGGAAAGAGAAAAACAACAAGATAGCACAAGATTTAAAATTTTTAGATCTAATGCTCCTTGTTTTCGAAAATTTTGGAGGGAAAACACCAAGGAACACCAAACTTAAAAATTTTAAGATCAAGACACAAGGAAAACTCAAGAACACTTTGAAGACTCACAAGAACACAAGAACATGAAGAAAGAATACCAAACTTAATATTTTTAGAAAACCAAAATAAAATTTTCGAAAAACAAACAAAAATCAACAAGAAAACACCAAACTTAAAGTTTGGCACAAGATTTGATAGAAAAACTATTTTTGAAAAAGAAGACTTTGAAAAGAATATAAAAGATTCTGACCCAATTGCCAAGAATACAGACTAACGCTCTAGCCAACTGAGTTATAAATGTAACACTTGTTTTGAAGAAGTATTTTTAAATAACTAAGAATGAAAAAATTATTTTTTTAAAAACTAATGTTTTGAAAAGGCACAAGAAAAACAAGAAAAATCACAAAACAAGAAAAACTAAAGATCAAACAAGAAAAAAATTCAATTATAAAAATATAATTTTCGAAAAAAAATTTTTTGAAAGAAAAAAAATAAAGATTCTAAAATTTTAACCAAAAACAATATTAGAAGACTCTAAACCAAAAAGAAAATTTTTTTCTAATCTAAGCAACAAGATTCACCGTCAGTTGTTCAAACTCAAACAATCCCCGGCAACGGCGCCAAAAACTTGGTGCACAAATTGTTAATCACACTTTTCACAACTAGTACCACTAACCAGCAAGTGCACTGGGTCGTCCAAGTAATACCTTACGTGAGTAAGGGTCGAATCCCACGGATATTGTTGTCTTGAAGCAAGCTATGGTTATCTTATTATTCTTAGTCAGGAGGCCAACAACAGTGTTTTTCAACTTCAATTGTAAAGAGTCAAAGGGCATAAATATAAATACTTATTATGCAATGATGGGGAATATGTTGGGGTTTTGGAGATGCTTTGTCTTCTTTATTTCAGTTTTTCTCTTGTACTCCTCTTCACACACGCAAGGCTCCTTCCATGGCAAGCTGTATGTAAGGTGTCACCGTTGTCCATGGCTACTTCCCGTCCTCTCAGTGAAAATGGTCCAAATGCTCTGTCACAACACGGCTAATCATCTGTTGGTTCTCGATCATGTCGGAATAGAATCCCTTGATTCTTTTGCGTCTGTCACTATGCCCAACAATCGCGAGTTTAAAGCTCGTCACAGCCATTCAATCCTTGAATCCTACTCGGAATACCACAGACAAGGTTTAGACTTTCCGGATTCTCATGAATGCCGCCATCAATTCTAGCTTATACCACGAAGATTCTGATTAAGAAATCTAAGAGATACTCATTCAATCTGATGTAGAACGGAGATGGTTGTCAGGCACATGTTCATGGATTGAGGAAGGTGATGAGTGTCACGGATCATCACCTTCTTCATAGTGAAGCGCGAATGAACATCTTAGATAGGAACAAGCGTGTTTTTGAATGGAAAACAGAGATAATTGCATTAATTCATCGAGACGCTGCAGAGCTCCTCACCCCCAACAATGGAGTTTAGAGACTCATGCCGTCAAAGAGTACAAAATTCAGATCTAAAATGTTATGAGATACAAAATAAATCTCTAAAAGTTGTTTAAATACTAAACTAGTAACCTAGGTTTACAGAAAATGAGTAGACTATGATAGATAGTGCAGAAATCCACTTCTGGGGCCCACTTGGTGTGTGCTGGGGCTGAGACTAAAGCTTCTCACATGCCTAGGCTGTTTTGGGCATTCAACGCCAGGCTGTAACCTGTTTCTGGCGTTGAACTCCAACTTGTAACGTGTTTCTGGTGCTGGACGCCAGACTACAACATGGAACTGGCGTTGAACGCCAGTTTACGTCATCTATCCTTGAGCAAAGTATAGACTATTATATATTGCTGGAAAGCCCTGGATGTCTACTTTCCAACGCAATTGAAAGCCCGTCAATTGGACTGATGTAGCTCCAGAAATTCCATTCCGAGTGCAGAGAGGTCAGGATCCAATAGCATCAGCAGTCCTTTTTCAGCCTGAATCAGATTTTTGCTCAGCTCCCTCAATTTCAGCCAGAAAATACCTGAAATTACAGAAAAACACACAAACTCATAGTAAAGTCCAGAAATATGGATTTTTCCTAGAAACTAATAAAAATATACTAAAAACCAACTAAATCATACTAAAAACTAAGTAAAAACAATGCCAAAAAGCGTATAAATTATCCGCTCATCAATATGCATGGTATCAGAAAGCTCCCAGGGTCTTTAAGCTTTTCAGGAAAGCTTTTCAGAATGACTGCACTGCATTCTTCAGTGAGGAGAACTCTTTCAGTTTCTCTCCAATCCTTCTTATGACTCAAGATCTCTTTCATGAACTTGGCATAAGAAGGTATTTGCTCAAGTGCCTCTGCAAACGGAATCTTTATTTCAAGAGTCCTTAGAAAATCTGCAAAGCGAGCAAATTGCTTATCCTACTCCTCTTGGCGGAGTTTTTGAGGATAAGGTATCTTGGCTTTATATTCCTCAACCTTAGTTGCTACAGGTTTATTTCCTACAGAGGTGGTTGGAGAAGCCTTTTTAGAGGGGTTGTTATCAGCACTTGTGTATGTCTAATCCCTCACTGGCATTTGAATGCCAGGGTTAGAAGCTGGAGTGGCGTTGGACGCCAACTCCTCACCTGTTCCTGGCGTCTGAACGCCAGAACTGTGCTTCTTTTGGGCATTCAACGCCAATTTCTTGCTTGTTTCTGGCGTTGAACGCCAGGACTGAGCATGGTTTGGGCGTTCAACGCCAGCTTTCCACCCAATTTCTGGCGTTTGATTACCAGAATCATTCCTCTCTGGGCTCTTACTATCCTCAGATGGATTTTGGGTAGTTTTCTCATTTCTTGGCTTCCTGCTACCTTGAGGTGGGGCATCTAATGTTTTCCCACTTCTCAATTGAACTGCTTGGCACTCTTCTGTTATTTGTTTTGACAGCTGCTGCTTTGTTTGCTTTAATTATACTTCCATATTTATATTAGCCATTCTTGTCTCTTGTAGTCTCTCCTTGAATTCGGTTAACTGTTTTGTTAGAAAATCCAATTGCTGATTGAATTCAGTAGCTTGTTCTGCAGGACTGAGTTCAGCAGTTACTGTTCTAGCCTCTTCTTTCATGGAAGGTTCACTGCTTAGGTACAGATGCTGATTTCTGGCAACTGTATCAATGAGCTCTTGAGCTTCTTCAATTGTCTTTCTCATGTGGATAGATCCACCAGCTGAGTAATCTAGAAAAATCTGAGCCCTTACTGTAAGCCCATAATAGAAGATGTCTAACTGAACCCACTCTGAAAATATTTCAGAGGGGCACTTTCTTAGCATCTCTCTGTATCTCTCCCATGCATCATAGATTCATTATCTCCTTGTTTAAAGCCTTGGATGTCCAGCCTTAGCTGTGTCATCCTTTTTGGAGGGAAATATTGATTCAGGAATTTTTCTGACAGCTGTTTCCATGTCCTTATGCTAGCCTTAGGTTGGTTATTTAACCACCTCTTAGCTTGGTCTTTTACAGCAAATGGAAACAGTAATAGTCTGTAGACATCCTGATCTACTTCCTTATCATGGACTGTGTCAGCAATTTGTAAAAACTGTACCAGAAACTCTGTAGGTTCTTCCTGTGGAAGACCGGAATACTGGCAACTTTGCTGCACCATGATAATGAGCTGAGGATTCAACTCAAAGCTACTGACTCCAATGGAGGGTATACTGATACTACTCCCATATGAAGCAGTAGTGGGGTTAGCATATGACCCCAGAGTCCTTCTAGACTGTTTATTTCCACTAGATCCATGATGGAGAAAGGGAGATGATGTAGAATAGAGAAAAAAATATTTTTATTTATTTATTTATTTATTTTGAAAATAAAATAAAATAAAATAAAATAAATAAAAATGGGTGAAGATTTTCGAAAAATGAAAAGAGAGAAAGAAGAAAAATGGTTAGGAAATTTTGAAAAAGATATGATTGAAAGGATTTGATTGGAAAAGATATGATTTGAAAAATATATGATTTTTAAATTGATGACTAATTTAATGCTAATTTCTCGAAAATTATGAGTGGAATGAAGAAAAGATATATTTTTTTATTTTTAAATTTTATGATGAAAGAGAAAAATACATAAAAGACACACAACTTAAAATTTTTTGAATCTAATGCTCCTTGTTTTCGAAAATTTTGGAGGAAAAACACCAAGGGACACCAAACTTAAAAATTTTAAGATCAAAACACAAGGAAGACTCAAGAACACTTCGAATAATCACAAGAATAACAAGAACATGAAGGTAGAACACCAAACTTAAAACTTTTTAGAAAACCAAAATAAAATTTTCGAAAACCAAAGAAAAATCAACAAGAAAACACCAAACTTAAAGTTTGGCACAAGATTTAATAGAAAAATTATTTTAAAAAAAAAAATTAAAAAGAAGATACCCAATTACCAAGAACATAGACCAACGCTCTAGCCAATTGGGCAGTAAATGTAACACTTGTTTTGAAGAAGTATTTTTAATGACTAAGAATAAATTTTTTTTGAAAACTAATGTTTTGAAAAGGCACACGAAAAACAAGAAAAGAAACAGAACAAGAAAAACTAAAGATCAAACAAGAAGAATAAACAAGAACAACTTGAAGATCCAGGAAAAACAAAGAACAAAAATTCAAAAATTTAAAGGAAGATATAAAATATGCAATTGACACCAAACTTAAAATATGAAACTAAACTCAAACAGAAAAATTCAATTATTAGTTTATAAAATTTTCGAAAAATTTAAAAAGAGAAAATAAGGATTTTAAAAGAAAAAACTTGGTGCATGAATTGTGAATCACACTTTTCACAACTCGTACCACTAACCAGCAAGTGCACTGGGTCGTCCAAGTAATACCTTACGTGAGTAAGGGTCGATCCCACGAAGATTGTTGGTCTGAAGCAAGTTATGGTTATCTTGCAACTCTTAGTCAGGATATTAATTTGTGGTTATCAGTTGACTTGCAAATGAACAAGAGAGCATGAATTAAAGGTTACTTGTTATGCAGTAATGGAGAATATGTTGGAGTTTTGGAGATGCTTTGTCTTCTGAATCTCTGCTTTCCTCTGTCTTCTTGTTCACACACGCATGTTCCTCCTATGGCAAGCTGTATGTTGGTGGATCACCGTTGTCAATGGCTACCATCCGTCCTCTCAGTGAAAATGGTCCATGTGCGCTGTCACCGCACGGCTAATTATCTATAGGTTCTCGATCATACCGGAATAAGATTTACTATCCTTTTGCGTCTGTCACTACGCCCAGCACTCGCGAGTTTGAAGCTCGTCATAGTCATCCAATCCCTGAATCCTACTCGGAATACCACAGACAAGGTTTAGACTTTCCGGATTCTCATGAATGCTGCCAATGGATTCGAGCTTATACCACGAAGATTCTGATTAAGGAATTTAAGAGATACTCATTCAATCTAATGTAGAACGGAGGTGGTTGTCAGGCACACGTTCATGGATTGAGAATGGTGATGAGTGTCACGGATCATCACCTTCATCATAATGAAGCGCGAATGAACATCTTAGATCGGAACAAGCGTATTTGAATAGAAAACAGAAATACTTGCATTAATTCATCGAGACACAGCAGAGCTCCTCACCCCCAACAATGCAGTTTAGAGACTCATGCCATCAGAGATTACAAAGTTCAGATCTAAAATGTCATGAGGTGAAAAATAAATCTCTAAAAGTTGTTTAAATACTAAACTAGTAACCTAGGTTTACAGAAAATGAGTAAACTATGATAGATAGTGCATAAATCCACTTTTGGGGCCCACTTGGTGTGTGCTGGGGCTGAGACTTAAGCTTCTCACGTGCCTGGGCTGTTTTGGGTGTTCAACGCCAGGTTGTAACTTGTTTCTGGCGTTGAACTCCAACTTGTAACTTGTTTCTGGCGCTGGACGCCAGACTGCAACATGGAACTGGCGTTGAACGCTAGTTTACATCATCTATCCTTGAGCAAAGTATGGACTATTATATATTTCTGGAAAGCCCTGGATGTCTACTTTCCAACGCAATTGGAAGCGCACCAATTGGACTCTTGTAGCTCCAAAAAATCCATTCCGAGTGCTGAGAGGTCAGAATCCAACAACATCAGCGGTCCTTTTTCAGCCTGAATCAGATTTTTGCTCAGCTCCCTCAATTTCAGCCAGAAAATACCTGAAATTACAGAAAAATACACAAACTTATAGTAAAGTCCAAAAATATGAATTTTTCCTAAAAACTAATGAAAATATACTAAAAACTAACCTAATCATACTAAAAACTATATGAAATTAACCCCAAAAAGCGTATAAAATATCCGCTCATCAGGTTGCCTCCCAGTAAGCGCTTCTTTATTGTCTTTAGCTGGACCTTGCTGAGCTTTTAATATAGCCTCAGCCTTGAGCACTCTTGCTCAACATTGCCTTCAAGATAGTGCTTGATTCTCTGTCCATTAACAATGAACTTCTTATTAGAATCAATGTCTTGAAGCTCTACATAACCATATGGTGATACACTTGTAATCACATATGGCCCCCTCCACCGGGATTTCAGTTTCCCGAGGAATAGCCTGAGCCTAGAGTTAAACAACAGAACCTTTTGTCCTGGTTCAAAGACTCTAGATGACAGCTTTCTGTCATGCCACCTTTTTCATTTCTCTTTATAAAGCTTGGCATTTTCAAAAGCAGCGAATCTAAATTCCTCTAGCTCATTCAGCTGGAGCAATCTTTTTTCTCCAGCTAATTTGGCATCAAAATTTAGGAACCAGATCGCCCAGTAGGCCTTATGTTCCAGTTCAACGGGCAGATGACAAGCCTTACCATACACAAGCTGGTATGGAGAGGTCCCTATAGGAGTCTTGAATGCTGTTCTGTAAGCCCATAGAGCATCATCCAAGCTTCTTGCCCAATCCTTTCTACGGGTACTTGCAGTTCGTTCCAGGATTCTTTTTAGTTCTCTGTTAGAAACTTCAGCTTGCCCATTTGTCTATGGATGATATGGAGTCGCCACCTTGTGGCGAATCCCATACCGGACCATGGCAGAGTAAAGCTGTTTGTTGCAGAAGTGAGTGCCCCCATCACTGATTAGTACTCTAGGGACACCAAACCTGCTGAAGATATGTTTCTGGAGGAACTTCAGCACTATTTTAGTATCATTGGTGGGTGTGGCAAAGGCCTCTACCCATTTTGATACATAGTCGACTGCCACCAGAATATAAGTATTTGAGTATGATGGTGGGAAAGGTCCCATGAAGTCAATTCCCCATACATCAAACAACTCAATCTCCAAGATTCCCTATTGAGGCATTGCGTAACCATGAGGCAGATTACCAGCTCTTTGGCAACTGTCACAGTTACGTACAAACTCTCGGGAATTCCTATAGAGTGTAAGCCAGTAGAAGCCACATTGGAGGACCTTGGTGGCTGTTTGCTCACCTCCGAAATGGCCTCCATATTGTGATCCATGGCAATGCCATAAGATTCTCTGTGCTTCTTCTCTAGGCACACACCTACGGATTATTCCATCTGCACATCTCTTAAAGAGATAGGGTTCATCCCACAGGTAGTACTTTGCATCAGTAATTAATTTTTTCTTTTGTTGCCTGCTGTACTCCTTGGGTATGAACCTTGCAGCTTTATAGTTTGCAATATCTGCAAACCATGGTGTTTCTTGAATGGCAAACAAATGCTCATCCAGAAAGGTCTCAGAGATCTCAATAGAGGGGGGAAACTCCCCTTCTGCTGGTTCTATCCGGGACAGATGATCAGCCACTTAGTTCTCTGTCCCTTTTCTGTCTCTTATTTCTATATCAAACTCCTGCAGAAGCAACACCCATCTTATGAGCCTGGGTTTTGAATCCTGCTTTGTGAGTAGATATTTAAGAGCAGCATGGTCAGTGTACACAATCACTTTTGATCCTACTAAGTATGATCTAAACTTGTCAATGGCATAAACCAATGCAAGCAATTCTTTTTCTGTGGTTGTGTAATTTTTCTGGGCATCATTTAAAACACGGCTAGCATAATAAATGACATGCAGAAGCTTGTCGTGCCTCTGCCCCAGTACTGCACCAATGGCGTAGTCACTGGCATCACACATTAGTTCAAATGGTAAAGTCCAGTCTGGTACAGAAATAACTGGTGCTGTGACCAGCTTAGCTTTCAGAGTCTCAAACGCCTGCAGAAACTCTGTGTCAAACACAAATGACGTGTCAGCAGCTAGCAGATTGCTCAGGGGTTTTGCAATTTTTGAAAAATCCTTTATAAACCTCCTGTAGAATCTTGCATGCCCCAGAAAGCTTCTGATTGCCTTAACATTAGCAGGTGGTGGTAATTTTTCAATTACTTCCACTTTAGCTTGATCCACCTCTATTCCCTTGTTTGAAATTTTATGCCCAAGGACAATTACTTCAGTCACCATAAAGTGACATTTTTCCCAGTTTAAAACTAGGTTGGTCTCTTGGCATATTTTTAGAACAAGTGCTAAATGGTCAAGGCAGGAGCTGAATGAGTCTCCAAATACTGAAAAGTCATCCATGAAGACTTCCAGAAACTTCTCTACCATATCAGAGAAGATAGAGAGCATGCACCTCTGAAAGGTTGCAGGTGCATTACACAGACCAAAAGGCATTCTTCTGTAAGCAAATACTCCAGAAGGACATGTGAATGCTGTTTTCTCTTGGTCCTGAGGATCTACTGCAATTTAGTTGTAACCTGAATAGCCATCCAAAAAGCAGTAATATTCATGACCTGCTAGTCTCTCTAGCATCTGGTCTATGAATGGTAAAGGAAAATGATCCTTTATGGTGGCTGTATTGAGCCTTCTGTAGTCAATACACATGCGCCACCCTGTAACTGTTCTTGTAGGAACCAGTTCATTTTTTTCATTATGAACCACTGTCATGCCTCCTTTCTTGGGAACAACTTGAACAGGGCTCACCCAGGGGCTATTAGAAATAGGATAAATAATCCTAGCCTCCAATAATTTGGTGACCTCTTTCTGCACCACTTCCTTCATGGCTGGATTTAGCCGCCTCTGTGGTTGAACCACTGGCTTAGCATCATCCTCCAATAGGATTTTGTGCATGCATCTAGCTGGGCTTATGCCCTTAAGGTCACTTATGGACCACCCAAGAGCTGTCTTGTGTGTCCTTAGCACTTGAATTAGTGCTTTCTCTTCCAGTGGATTTAAAGCAGAGCTTATGATAACTGGAAAAGTGTCACCTTCTCCCATAAATTCATATTTCAGAGATGGTGGTAATGGCTTGAGCTCGGGTTTAGGAGGTTTCTCCTCTTCCTGAGGAAGTCTCAGAGGCTCTATCAATTCCTCTGAACCCTCCAAATCAGGATGAACATCTTTAAAGATGTCTTCCAGCTCTGATTCGAGACTCTCAGCCATGTTGACCTCCTCTACCAAAGAGTCAATGAGATCAACTTTCATGCAGTCTTTTGGTGTGTCTGGATGCTGCATGGCTTTGACAGCATTCAACTTAAACTCATCCTCATTGACTCTCAGGGTTACTTCCCCCTTTTGGACATCAATGAGAATTCGTCCAGTTGCTAGGAAAGGTCTTCCTAGAATGAGAGTGGCACTCTTGTGCTCCTCCATTTCCAGCACTACAAAGTCAGTGGGAAAGGCGAATGGCCCAACCCTGACAATCATGTCCTCAATCACGCATGATGGGTATTTAATGGAGCCATCAGCAAGTTGGAGACATATCCGGGTTGGTTTAACTTCTTCAGTTAAACCAAGCTTTCTGATAGTGGATGCAGGTATTAGGTTGATGCTTGCCCAAAGATCACATAAAGCTGTCTTGGTACAATTACCCTCTAATATGCATGGTATCAGAAAGCTCCCGGGATCTTTAAGCTTTTCTGGAAAGCTTTTCAGAATGACTGCACTGCATTCTTCAGTGAGGAGAACTCTTTCAGTTTCTCTCCAATCCTTTTTATGACTCAAGATCTCTTTCATGAACTTGGCATAAGAAGGTATTTGCTCAAGTACCTCTGCAAACGGAATCTTTATTTCAAGAGTCCTGAGATAATTTGCAAAGCGAGCAAATTGCTTATCCTGCTCCTCTTGGCGGAGTTTTTGAGGATAAGGTATCTTGGCTTTATATTCCTCAACCTTAGTTGCTGCAGGTTTATTTCTTACAGAGGTGGTTGGAGAAGCCTTTTTAGAGGGGTTGTTATCAGCACTTGTGTATGTCTGATCCCTCACTGGCATTTGAATGCCAGGGTTAGAAGCTGGATTGGCGTTGGACGCCAACTCCTTACTTGTTCCTAGCATTTGAACGCCAGAACTGAGCTTCCGTTGGGCGTTTGACGCCATCTCCTTGCTTGTTTTTGGCGTTTGAATGCCAGAGTTATTCCTCTCTAGGCTCTTACTATCCTGAGAGGGATTTTGAATAGCAGTTTGTTCATTTCTTGGCTTCCTGCTACCTTGAAGTGAAGTATTTAATGTTTTTCCACTTCTTAATTGAACTGCTTGGCACTCTTCTGTTATTTGTTTTGATAACTGTTGTTCTATTTGCTTCAACTGTACCTCCACATTTATATTAGCCATTCTTGTGTCTTGTAGTATCTCCTTGAATTCGGCCAGCTATTTTGTTAGAAAGTCTAATTGCTGATTGAATTCAGTAATTTGTTCTGCAGGACTAAGTTCAGCAGTTACTGTTTTAGCCTCTTCTTTCATGGAAGATTCACTATTTAGGTACAGATGCTGATTTCTAGCAACTGTATCAATAAGCTCTTGAGCCTCTTCAATTGTCTTTCTCATGTGTATAGATCCACCAGCTGAGTGATCTAGAGAAATTTGAGCTTTCTCTGTAAGCCCATAATAGAAGATGTCTAACTGCACCCATTCTGAAAATATTTCAGAGGGGCATTTTCTTAGCATCTCTCTGTATCTCTCCCAGGCATCATAAAGAGATTCATTATCTCCTTGTTTAAAGCCTTGGATGTCCAGCCTTAGCTGTGTCATCCGTTTTGGAGGGAAGTATTGATTCAGGAATTTTTCTGACAGCTGTTTCCATGTCCTTATGCTAGCCTTAGGTTGGTTATTCAACCACCTCTTAGCTTGGTCTTTTACAGCAAATGGAAACAGTAATAATCTGTAGACATCCTAATCTACTTCCTTATCATGTACTGTGTTAGCAATTTGTAAAAACTGTTCCAGAAACTCTGTAGGTTCTTCCTGTGGAAGACCGGAATACTGGCAACTTTGCTGCACCATGATAATGAGCTGAGGATTCAACTCAAAGCTACTGACTCCAATGGAGGGTATACAGATACTACTCCCATATGAAGCAGTAGTGGGGTTAGCATATGACCCTAGAGTCCTTCTGGACTGCTCATTTCCACTTAGGTCCATGATGGAGAAAAGGGAATTGATGTGAATTGCAATTAAAATATATTTTTATTTTTATTTTATAAAAAGAGAACGAATAAAAAAAATGAAATAAAATAACTAGAAATTAAATATAGATTTCAAAAATTAAAAATAAAAAAATTAAAACTAAAATAATTACTTAATTAAGAAGATTTGAAAAACTTTGGATATGATTTTTGAAAAAGATTTTAAATTTTGAAATAGAAATCTGAATTTTAAAAGCAATTTTTGAAAATTCACTTTAAAATAGAGAGAAAAGATATTTTTTTGATTTTTGAATTTTATGATGAAAGAGAAAAACACACAAAAGACACACAACTTAAAATTTTTAGATCTAATGTTCCTTATTTTCGAAAATTTTGGAGGGAAACACCAAGGAACACCAAACTTAAAAATTTTAAGATCAAAACACAAGGAAGACTCAAGAACACTTTGAAGACTCACAAGAACAACAAGAACATGAAGATAGAACACCAAACTTAAAATTTTTAGAAAACCAAAATAAAATTTTCGAAAACTAAAGAAAAATCAACAAGAAAACACCAAACTTAAAGTTTGGCACAAGATTTATTCAAAGAAAAATTATTTTTGAAAAAATTTTAAAAAGAAGATAGCCAATTACCAAGAACATAAGCAAAACGCTCTAACCAATTGAGCTATAAATTTAAAGTGTTTTAATAAAGGTATTTAATGTATAAATTTTTATTTTTAATTAAATTTTTTTTGGATACTAATAATTCGAAAATGCACAAGAAAAACAAGAAAAATCACAAAACAAGAAAAACTAAAGATCAAACAAGGAAAATAAACAAGAACAACTTGAAAATTAAGAAAGAACAATGAACACAAATTCAAAAATTTAAAAGAAAATAAAAACATGCAATTGACACCAAACTTAAAATATGAATCAAAACTCAACAGAAAAACTCAATTATCAGTTTATAAAATTTTCGAAAAATTTAAAAAGAGAAAATAAGGATTTAAAAAAATTTCAACCAAAAACAATAATAGAAGACTCTAAACCAAAAAAGAAAAAAATTTTCCTAATCTAAGCAACAAAATAAACCGTCAGTTGTCCAAACTCGAAAATCCCCAGCAACGGCGCCAAAAACTTGGTGCACGAATTGTGAATCACACTTTTCACAACTCGTACCACTAACCAGCAAGTGCACTGGGTCGTCCAAGTAATACCTTACGTGAGTAAGGGTCGAATCCCACGGAGATTGTTGGCTTGAAGCAATCTATGGTTATCTTGTAATTCTTAGTCAGGATATCAATTATTATTATCAGTTTGGATTGCGGAAAATAAAAGAGCATGAATTAAATACTTGTTATGCAGTAATGGAGAATATGTTGGAGTTTTGGAGATGCTTTGTCTTCTGAATCTCTGCTTTCTCCCTGTCTTCTTCTTCACGCCCGCAAGGTTCCTCCTATGGCAAGTTGTGTGTTGGTGGATCACTGTTGTCAATGGCTACCATCCGTCCTCTCAGTGAAAATGGTCCAGGTGCGCTGTCACCGCACGGCTAATCATCTGTCGGTTCTCACTCATGCTGGAATAGGATCCATTGATCCTTTTGCGTCTGTCACTATGCCCAACCCTTGTGAGTTTGAAGCTCATCACAGTCATTCAATCCCTGAATCCTACTCAGAATACCACAGACAAGGTTTAGACTTTCCGGATTCTCAAAAATTTTGCCAATGGATTCTAGCTTATACCACGAAGATTCTGATTAAAGAATCCAAAAGATACTCATTCAATCGAAAGTAGAATGGAGGTGGTTGTCAGTCATGCGTTCATAGGTTGAGAATGGTGATGAGTGTCACGGATCATCACATTCATCATATTGAAGTGCGAATGAACATCTTAGATAAGAACAAGCGTGTTTGAATAGAAAACAGAAATAATTGCATTAATTCATCGAGACACAGCAGAGCTCCTCACCCCTAACAATGGAGTTTAGAAACTCATGCCGTCAAAGAGTACAAAGTTCAGATCTAAAAATGTCATGAGGTGCCGAATAATCCTCTAAAAGTTGATTAAATAGTAAGCTAGTAATCTAGGTTTACAAAGAATGAGTAAACTATGATAGGTAGTGCAGAAATCCACTTCTGGGGCCCACTTAGTGTGTGCTGGGGCTGAGACTTAAGCTTTACACGTACTTAGGCTGTTTCTGGAGTTAAACGCCAGGTTGTAACCTGTTTTGGGCGTTTAACTCCAACTTGTAACATGTTTCTGGCGTTTAACGCTAGACTGCAACATGGAACTGGCGTTGAACGCCAGTTTACGTCATCTATCCTTGAGCAAAGTATGGACTATTATATATTGTTGGAAAGCCCTGGATGTCTACTTTCCAACGCAATTTTGAGCGCGCCAATTGGACTCATGTAGCTCCAAAAAATCCATTCCGAGTGCAGAGAGGTCAGAATCCAACAGCATCAGCAGTCCTTTTTCAGCCTGAATCAGATTTTTGCTCAGCTCCCTCAATTTCAGTAAAAAAATACCTGAAATTACAGAAAAACTCACAAACTCAGAGTAAATTCCAGAAATATGAATTTTTCCTAGAAAATAATGAAAATATACTAAAAACTAACTAAAGCATACTAAAAACTACATGAAATAAACCCCAAAAAACGTATAAAATATCCGCTCATCAGTTATTCAGGTTACAATCAAATTGCAGTAGATTCCCAGGATCAAGAGAAAACTGCATTTACATGTCCATTTGGAGTATTTTCCTACAGAAGGATGCCATTTGTGCTGTGTAATGCACTTGCAACCTTTCAGAGATGCATGCTCTCTATTTTCTCTGATATAGTGGAAAAATTTCTGGAAGTCTTCATGGATGACTTCTCAGTATATGGAGACTCATTCAACTCCTGTCTTGATCACCTGACACTAGTTCTGAAAAGATGCCAAGAGACTAACCTGGTTTTAAACTGGGAAAAATGTCACTTTATGGTGACTGAAGGGATTGTCCTTGGGCATAAAATTTCAAACAAGGGAATAGAGGTGGATCAAGCTAAAGTGGAAGTAATTGAAAAATTACCACCACCTGCCAATGTTAAGGCAGTCAGAAGCTTTCTGGGGCATGCAGGATTCTATAGGAGGTTTATAAAGGATTTTTCAAAAATTGCAAAACCTCTGAGCAATCTGCTAGCTGCTGACACGCCATTTTTGTTTGACACAGAGTGTCTGCAGGTGTTTGAAACTCTGAAACCTAAGCTGGTCACAGCACCAGTTATTTCTGCACCAGACTGGACATTACCATTCGAATTAATGTGTGATGCCAGTGATCATGCCATTGGTGCAGTATTGGGGCAGAGGCATGACAAGCTTCTGCATGTCATTTACTGTGCTAGCCGTGTTTTAAATGACGCCCAAAAAAATTACACAACCACAGAAAAAGAATTGCTTACAACGGTTTATGCCATTGACAAGTTTAGATCATACTTAGTAGGATCAAAAGTGATTGTGTACACTGACCATGCTGCTCTTAAATATCTACTTACAAAGCAGGATTCAAAACCCAGGCTCATAAGATGGGTGTTGCTTCTGCAAGAGATTGATATAGAAATAAGAGACAGAAAAGGGACAGAAAACCAAGTGGCTGATCACCTGTCCCGAATAGAACCAGTAGAAGGGGCGTTCTTCCCCTCTATTGAGATCTCTGAAACCTTTCCGGATGAGCATTTGTTTGCCATTCAGAAAACACCATGGTTTGCTGACATTGCAAACTATAAAGCTGCAAGGTTCATACCCAAGGAGTACAGCAGGCAACAAAAGAAAAAATTAATTACTGATGCAAAGTATTGCTTGTGGGATGAACCCTATCTCTTTAAGAGATGTGCAGACGGAATAATCCGTAGGTGTGTGCCTAGAGAAGAAGCACAGAAGATCTTATGGCATTGCCATGGTTCACAATATGGAGGTCATTTCGGAGGTGAGCGAACAGCCGCCAAGGTCCTCCAATGTGGTTTCTACTGGCCTACCCTTTATAGAGATTCCCGAGAATTTGTACGTAACTGTGATAGTTACCAGAGAGCTGGTAATCTACCTCATGGTTACGCCATGCCTCAGCAAGGGATCTTGGAGATTGAGTTGTTTGATGTATGGGGTATTGACTTCATGGGGCCTTTCCCACCATCATACTCAAACACTTATATTCTGGTGGCAGTTGACTATGTATCCAAATGGGTAGAGGCCGTTGCCACACCCACTAATGATACTTAGACAGTGCTGAAGTTCCTCCAAAAACATATATTCAGCAGATTTGGTGTCCCTAGAGTACTAATCAGTGATGGGGGCACCCACTTCTGCAACAAACAGCTTTACTCTGCCATGGTCCGGTATGGAATTAGCCACAAAGTGGCAACTCCATATCATCCACAAATAAATGGGAAAGGTGAAGTCTCTAATAGAGAACTAAAAAGAATCCTAGAACGGACTGTAAGTACCTGTAGAAAGGATTGGGTGAGAAGCTTGGATGATGTTCTGTGGGCTTACAGAACAGCATTCAAGACTCCTATAGGGACCTCTCCATACCAGCTTGTGTATGGTAAGGCCTGTCATCTGCCCGTGGAACTGGAGCATAAGGCCTACTGGGCAACCAGATTCCTAAACTTTGATGCCAAATTAGCTGGAGAAAAAAAATTGCTCCAGCTGAATGAGCTAGAGGAATTCAGACTCACTGCTTTTGAAAATGCCAAGCTTTACAAAGAGAAAGCAAAAAGGTGGCATGACAGAAAGCTGTCATCTAGAGTCTTTGAACCAGGACAGAAGGTTCTGCTATTTAACTCTAGGCTCAGGCTATTCCTCGGGAAACTGAAATCCCAGTGGAGGGGACCATATGTGATTACAAGTGTGTCACCATATGGCTATGTGGAGCTTCAAGACATTAATTCTTATAAGAAGTTCATTGTTAATGGACAGAGAATCAAGCATTATCTTGAAGGAAATGTTGAGCAAGAGTACTCAAGGCTGAGGCTAGATTAAAAGCTCAGCAAGGTCCAGCTAAAGACAATAAAGAAGCGCTTGTTGGGAGGCAACCTAATGTTATTTAACTATATCTATTTAGTATCCATTGCTATTTTATGTTTTCTGTAGGTTGATGATCATGTGAAGTCACAAAAACTACTGAAAAATTAAAAATAGAATGAAAAATAGCATTAAAAACAGCTCACCCTGGAGGAAGAGCTTACTGGCATTTAAACGCCAGTAAGAAGCAACAAGCTGGCGTTTAACGCCAGAAAGAAGCATCAAGCTGGTGTTAAACGCCAGAAACAAGCACCAAGTTGGCGTTCAACGCCAAGAAAGGGGAAAAGATGGCGTTTAACGCCAGAGACAAGCAGCAGTCTGGCATTAAATGCCAGGATTGCACACTAAGGGCGTTTTGCATGCCTCAATGGAGCAGGGATGCTAAGTCCTTGACCCCTCAGGATCTGTGGACCCCACAGGATCCCCACCTACCTCACCATTCCAATTCAAACCATTTCCCTCCCATACCCACCTATTCACACACCTCCTTCTCCTCCACTTCTCCTTCTACTCCCTTCTATTTTCTTTTGCTCGAGAACGAGCAAACCTTTTAAGTTTGGTGTGGAAAAAAGCGTTGCTTTTTGTTTTTCCATAACCATTTATGGCACCTAAGGCCGGAAAAACCTCTAGAAAGAGGAAAAGGAAGGCAGTTGCTTCCACCCCCGAATCATGAGAGATGGAGAGGTTCATCTCAAGGGTCCATAGTTCAGTGGTAGAGCATTTGACTGCAGATCAAAGAGCTATGAGGAAGGAGCAACAAAGACAAGGAAGAGACATAGAGGAGCTCAAGAGCACCATTGGTTCTTCAAGAAGAGGAAGACGCCACCCTCACTAAGGTGGACCTGTTCCTTAATCTCCTTGTTCTTATTTCTCTGTTTTTCGTTTACTATGCTTTATGTTTATTTATGTTTGGGTCTTATTACATGATCACTAGTATCTAAGTGTCTATGTCTTAAAGATATGAATGTCCTATGAATCCATCACCTTTCTTAAATGAAAAATGTTTTCTTAAAAAGAAAAAGAAGTACATGAATTTCAAATTTTAAAATAGTTTAATTATTTTGATGTAGTGGCAATACTTTTTGTTTTCTGAATTAATACTTGAACATTGCATATGTCTTTTGAATTTATTGTTTATGAATGTTAAAATTGTTGGCTCTTGAAAGAATGATGAAAAAGGAGAAATATTATTTGATTATCTGAAAAATCATAAAAATAATTCTTGAAGCAAGAAAAAGCAGTGAAGAACAAAGCTTGCAGAAAAAAAATACGAAAAAAAAGAGAGAAAAAGCAAGCAGAAAAAAAGCCAAAAGCTCTTTAAACCAAAAGACAAGAGCAAAAAGCCAGTAGCCCTTAAAACCAAAAGGCAAGGGTAATAAAAAGGATCCAAGGCTTTGAGCATCAGTGGATAGGAGGGCCTAAAGGAATAAAATCCTGGCCTAAGCGGTTAAACCAAGCTGTCCCTAACCATGTGCTTGTGGCGTGAAGGTGTCAAGTGAAAACTTGAGACTGAGCGTTTAAAGTCGAGGTCCAAAGCAAAAAAAAAAAAGAGTGTGCTTAAGAACCCTGGATACCTCTAAGTGGGGACTCTAGCAAAACTAAGTCACAATCTAAAAAGGTTCACCCAGTTATGTGTCTGTGGCATTGATGTATCCGGTGGTAATATTGGAAAACAAAGTGCTTAGGGCCACGGCCAAGACTCATAAAGTAGCTGTGTTCAAGAATCAACATACTGAACTAGGAGAATCAATAGCACTATCTGAATTTTGAGTTCCTATAGATGCCAATCATTCTAAACTTCAAAGGATAAAGTGAGATGCCAAAACTGTTCAGAAGCAAAAAGCTAATAGCCCCGCTCATCTAATTAAGACTGATCTTCATAGATGTTTTTGGAATTCATTGTATATTCTCTTCTTTTTATCCTACTTTGTTTTTAGTTGCTTGGGGACAAGCAACAATTTAAGTTTAGTGTTGTGATCAGCGGATAATTTATACGCTTTTTGGCATTGTTTTTAGGTAGTTTTTAATATGTTTTAGTCACTTTTTATTATATTTTTATTAGTTTTTAAATAAAAATCACATTTCTGGACTTTACTATGAGTTTGTGTATTTTTCTGTGATTTCAGGTAATTTTTGGCTGAAATTGAGGGAGCTGAGCAAAAATCTGATTCAGGCTGAAAAAGGACTGCTGATGCTGTTGGATTCTGACCTCCCTGCATTCGAAATGAATTTTTTGGAGCTACAGGAGTCCAATTGGCGTGCTCTTAATTGCGTTGGAAAGTAGACATCCAGGGCTTTCCAGAAATATATAATAGTCCATACTTTGCTCAAGGATAGACGACATAAACTGGCGTTCAACGCTAGTTCCATGTTGCATTCTGGCGTTAAACGCCAGAAACAGGTTACAAGTTGGAGTTCAACGCCAGAAACAGGTTACAACCTGGCGTTTAACTCTAGAAACAGCCTAGGCACGTGTAAATCTCAAGTCTCAGCCCCAACACACACCAAGTGGGCCCTAGAAGTGGATTTCTGCACTATCTATCATAGTTTACTTATTTTCTATAAACCTAGGTTACTAGTTTAGTATTTAAACAACTTTTAGAGATTTATTTTGTACCTCATGACATTTTAGATCTGAACTTTGTACTCTTTGATGGCATGAGTCTCTAAACTCCATTGTTGGGGGTGAGGAGCTCTGCTGTGTCTCGATGAATTAATGCAATTATTTCTGTTTTCTATTCAAACACGCTTGTTTCTATCTAAGATGTTCATTCACACTTCAATATGATGAATGTGATGATCCGTGACACTCATCACCATTCTCAATCTATGAACACGTGCCTGACAACCACTCCCATTCTACCTTCGATTGAATAAGTATCTCTTGGATTCCTTAATCAGAATCTTCGCGGTATAAGCTAGAATCCATTGGCAGCGCAAGGGTTGGGCGTAGTGACAGACGCAAAAGGATCAATGGATCCTATTCCAGCATGAGTGAGAACCGACAGATGATTAGCCGTGCGGTGACAGCGCACCTGGACCATTTTCACTGAGAGGACGGATGGTAGCCATTGACAACGATGATCCACCAACACACAGCTTGCCATAGGAGGAACCTTGCGTGCGTGAAGAAGAAGACAGGGGGAAAGCAGAGATTCAGAAGACAAAGCATCTCCAAAACTCCAACATGTTCTCCATTACTGCATAACAAGTATTTATTTCATGCTCTTTTATTTTTCGCAATTCAAACTGATAATCATAATTAATCTGCTGACTAAGATTTACAAGGTAACCATAGATTGCTTCAAGCCAACAATCTCCGTGGGATCGACCCTTACTCACGTAAGGTATTACTTGGACGACCCAGTGCACTTGCTGGTTAGTTGTGCGGAGTTGTGAAAAGTGTGAATCACAATTTCGTGCACCAATTTTCACACTAAAAATAGGATTGACGTTGCAAGTATAGTCCAAACCCAACAATTGATCATCAATCAAATATCATCACAATACAAACCAATTATAACCGAGAGTATTTAGACTCCCAGGTCGTCTTCCCTAGGAGTTGTAATTAAGTGTACAATTATTGGCTATGAGAGAGAGAGTATGGGGATTGGGAATGAAAGCAAGAGAGAAAGAATGTAAATAGCAAGGAATTAAATGAGCATGCAAGGAATTGAAAAGAAAGTAATTAAAGGACTCTTGGCAAGAAGTGGATAATCTAGGTTTCCTATCATAGTTATGGACCACAAACATGGCAATTGTGTAGAATCAATCTAAATTAGTCAATCCTCCTTGAGAATTAGTCAAAAGCGTAATTGATCTCAATCCATAACTCCTAGTCAACTCACTAATTACTTAGTGAAAGATTAGCGTCAATGGAAACCAAACCAATTAACCTTTCTCACACAATGCGGAATGGACATCCACAACTCAATTCCACCCAAACATCCAATTTCTCAACCAAGAGTGTGAAAGCTAAACATGCAAGAATTTAAACATCAAAGCAATAAAAGTTGAAGAATTAAATGAAAGGAAAAGAAATAGCAAGAAAGTAACTTAACATGCAAGAAAGTAAATGAAAGCAAGTAAAAGTCAAAGCAATAAAACTTCAAAAGCAAGAAACCTCTTGGCAAGTAATTGAGGACTAAGGCTACATATCCTAGCCATTGACCACAAACATATGATGATTATGAAGAGTTAATCCTACTTAGTCAACCTTACATCAAAGATAAGTCAAATAGGCATAGTCATTTTCAATCCATAAGTCCTATGTCAACACTAGGGGTCACATGAGTCAATGGAGACCAAATCAACTAACTACTCTAATATATCAAACAAGAATGGACATCAATGACTCAAGGATCACCAAAGTCAACATATTCAAGCCAAGAGTGAAGAAAAACTATGTATAAACTAAGCCAAGCATTTTATCAAACACTTGGTGTGCATGAAAATAAAATAATATTAAATTGTATCAAAATAAATTCTAAAGCTACCAAAGCAAGAAAATAGCAATAACAACTAAAGAAAGCAATAAATGACAAGGAAACATAAATTTTCATTAATTAGAATTAAAATTAACAAGAGTATCCATGAGCATAAAATAGCAAAATAAAGGAAATAACAAGAGGAATTAAGAAGATAAAGACAAGAGAGCAAGAAAACATAAAGAAAACTACATTAAAACAGGAATTAAAGACAGAAATTAAAGGAAATTAAACTAAACCTAACCTAATTCTAGAGAGAGGGGGGAGCTTCTCTCTCTAGAAACTAAGAGAAAAACATCATAAAAGCTAAACCTAATGCCCCCTTCATTCAGCTTTACTTTGGCCTCATATAGCTCCAGAGATGAGTTGGACTGGGTTTTGGAGGCCCAGAATTCGCCCCCAGCGATTTGCATTAATGAGCTGACGTAATTTGGGTCACGCGTACGCGTGTCTCGCAAATCTTGCTTGTGCGTCCGCACGCATACTTGTGCGTCGCACGGGTGCTGAAATTTCCAACCTCCATTTCTTCATGGTTTCTTCCCTTTTGCATGCTCTTTCCTTCACTTCATCAACCCATACTTGCCTTGGAAACCTGAAATCACTCAACAAATACATAAAGGGACCAAATGGGATTAAAGTGAATTAAAATTGACTAAATTAAGTACAAAAGAGCATGTTTTCACTTTCAAGCACAATTTAGGAAGAAATCTCAAAAGCATGCTATTTAGATGAATAAATGTGGGTTTATGTGATGAAATCTACTCAAATCAAATCAAAATATATCATAAAATATGGACTCATCAATTCTCCCACACTTAAACAATAGCATGTCCTCATGCTAAACATAACCAAAGGAGATGAATGAATGGGTGAATGGTTTATTCAATGCAACTACTTATATGTATGCAACTATACTAAATGCTAACTATCTATATCTATACTATGCTTCCTATTAAGTTTGGCACAAACAAACAAAAGAATCTCAATCAATCCAAAATAAAGCTTAGGGCTAAGACAAAGAAAATATAGCAATATGATCCACATCCAAAGATTAGATTTGAGATTCTCAAATTCATTTCAACAACTTGCAAGAAGATACAAGATAAGCAATGGAAACATAGAATTGAGCAATTGAAACCCTCACCGGATGTGTTTACACTCTAATCACTTAGTGTTTAGGGCTTAATCACTCAATCCTCCTTTAATCATGTTTTCTTAAAGATTTGCAAGTCATCTAACAATCAACTAATATTTGATGAATGAATGCAAATATCATGAGGACTTTTGAGGGTTGTAATAGGGCTTAGGTAAGGGTAGGATTAATATGGTTCAGTGGGCTATTAGATTGGATCTTTGATTAGCTCAAGCATCCCACCTAATCCTATATATCATCCTATATACATAACAAAACAATCCTAGCTACCCATTTATCCCTTTCTCACATGTTCACTCATGCATCTTTCTTTCTAATTCATCTACATATGCATCTCTTATTTACATTCTTATTATCATCTCTTTTCTTTTTTTTTGTAAACAAAGTATGTACACCAAAATATTTTTCTTTTATTATCACAAAGAAGATGCATATATTTTAAATGAAGAATGCATGAGCGATTACCCATTTTTTCCAAATATTCTCAATGAGCACCCAAATTAACTTTCCACCATTGTTTCTCACAAATTCTCCCACACTTGATTAACACACACACTCAAATCCAAGCTAATCAAAGATATAATCAATGGACATAGTGGTTTTTCACTTAGGGTGAATGATGTGCTTATAATGAGAACAAAGAGGAATTAAAGGCTCAAAAAGTGGTTTACAAAGATAGATGCAAGGGTTGGCCATATGGGTTAGTGAGCTATACAAAGATGGCCTCAATCATACTAAATACAATCCAAAACAACAAATATAGGACATATAGACTAAAGCAAATCTAAGAAATCTCACAACAAAGAAAATATGCAAGAACAAAATTTGAGATTGAAAATATGCAACCACACAATTAAAGCTCATATCTCACTAGGTGTTTGTTCAAGCTCTTTTCTATGTTCCACAACAAAGAAATACTTCAAGAAATTTAAAAACAATTTTCAAATCTAATCAATGGAATGCCCAAAAAAAAGATTTCTTGAAAATTCTTTGTTGTTTTACCAAACTTATTCAATTTAACATGCAACATGCAAATATTTATTATCATATAACTATAAGCATTAAAGAATTATATACAAACAAACCAAACAAAACACAAACAAAAACAAAGATTTGCAAAAATTAAGAAAAAAAGAACAAAAAGAGTATTGTAAAGTGTCTAAGAAAAGAAATTTTACCCCCCTGAAGTTAGCGATTGAAGAACAAAACTCTCGCGCGATCTAGAATTTTCACAATTAAATTCGTGTTGAAAGTATAGCTTCTAGACCGACAAGAATTCCTTTCTTACAAAAGTTTGGTTGTCACAAGTAACAAAACCCAATAAAATTTATAACCGAAGTATTTAAACATCGGGTCGTCTTCTCAAGGAATTGCAGGGAGGTATGATTTATTATTGGTTATGTAAAATAGTATATTTTTGGGTTTTTGAAATAGGAAACAAGTAATTTAAATAACAAGAAAAATAAATTAATAATTAATAAAAATCTCTTGGCAAGGTATAAGAAATTGAGGTCCTATCCTAGTTATCCTTATCAGGTGTGAAGAGAATTGGATTTTGCTCCCACTTAAATTAACCCTTGCTAAACAAAGGAAAGTCAAGTGGACAAATTAATTTGATCCTCAGGTCCTAGTCAACTCCTATGGAAAGACTAGAGTTATTGGAGTACAAATTAATCAACAAAGAATTCCAATTTCAATCAACAGCTGAGTTTGATAACTCAAGGGTTATAAATTACTTAACCAAAGCCAAAAGGAGAAAATATCTTAAATTAAATTAAAAGCATTCATAAATAAAATAAAATAATCATAAACTGAAATACCTCAAATTGCATTAAATAGAATATTCAAATCTTAACATGAAAAGTTCATAAGCCAAATTAGGAACATTAACAAGTAAAAGCATTGGAATAAATAAAAGTAGAAAATAAATTAAAGGAACTTTGAACCTGTGATTGTAGAAGCAATCCTAAAATAAGAGAAATCTTAATCCTAAATCCTAAGAGAGAGGAGAGAACCTCTCTCTCTCTCTCTCTCTAAAACTACATCTAAAACCTAAAATTTGTGTGAATGAAAAGTATGATGATTGAATGGATGCATTCTCCCACTCTGTAGCCTCTAATATGTGTTTTTTGGGCTGAAAACTGGGTCAAAAATAGCCAAGAAATCGCCCCTAGTAATTTCTGGTACGTACAGGTCGCTGCAAAGTCACGCGTCCGCGTGATCCACGCGTTCGCATCGCGTGGCTTCGAGGCAGCTATGGCAAATTATATATCTTTGTGAAGCCCTGGACGTTAGCTTTCCAACGCAATTGGAACCGCGTCATGGACATCTGTAGCTCAAGTTATGATCGATTTAGTGTGAGAGGTTCAGGCTGGACAGCTTTCGCAGTTCCTTCAATTTCTTGTATTCCTTCCAATTTTGCATGCTTCCTTTCCATCCTCTAAGCCATTCCTGCCTTGTAATCCCTGAAATCACTTAACACACATATCAAGGCATCTAATGGTAATAAGAGAGGATTAATATTAGCAAATATAAGGCCAAAGAAGCATGTTTTCAATCATGGCACAAAATCAGGAAGGAGAATGTAAAACCATGCATTTTGTATGGATAAGTGTATGAAAGATTGATAAAATCCACTTAATTGAGCACAAGATAAACCATAAAATAGTGGTTTATCAACCTCCCCACACTTAAACATTAGCATGTCCTCATGCTAAGCTCTGGAGAAGCTATAAGGGAGTGAAGAGGAATGGAAGAATGTATGAAATGTAACCTATCTATATGAATGCAACTACATGCTAAGATGTTTCTATCTACTTGGTTAAAAGTAAATAAGCTCTTCAAGACAAACATAAATCAGATTTCACTAATTCAAATTATACAATAAAAGACAAGTAAACTTGTAAGAAGATAGCTCATGAAAGCAGGGAACAAAGAATCGAGCATCGAACCCTCACTGGAAGTGTATACACTCTAATCACTCAAGTGTTTAAGGTAATTCACTCTACTCTTCTCTAATTATCCTTTCTAAACTTTGTTCTTCATCTAACCAATCAACAAGTATTTAATGTACTAATGCAAACATCATGAGGTCTTTTTCAAGGTTGTAATGGGGCTAAGGTAAGGGTGAAGATATATGTATATATGGCTAAGTGACCTTATAAATTGAATCTTTAATTAACCTAAGCTTTCACCTAACATATATATACTCTATATAACTTTAGAATCATGCCTAGTTACCAAAAAAATATTTCCCACTTTGCATTACATACTCATGTATCAACTTTTCTTTAATTTTATCACATATGCATTGATTTTTCATTAACTTAACATTGGAGTAATTATGTCCCCTTATTTATTTACTTATTTATTGAATATTTTTTTTTTGGATTTTTTTTCTTTTTTTAAATTTTTTTTTAATTTTTTTTAAATAGGAAAATAAACATAACTTATCAATGCACATGGATTTTTAATTTTTCTAGTCTCACATGAGTAGGTACCCAAATTCCCAATATTTTATCAAATTAAAAACATAACACATTCCCTTATTAACCCATGTTCCCACAAGTTTTCCCACACTTAATTGTTACACAATCCCTATCTTAAGCCAACCAAAGATTCAATTGGGATATTTAATTATTTTTCTGCTTAAGGCTAGTGATGTGGTTATAGAACAGAATAAATGGGGATAAAAAGGCTCAAGGTGGCTAACAAGGGTGATGTAAAAGGTAGGCTTATTTGGGATATGTGAGCTAATAACAAATAATGGCCTCAATCATATGCAAGCATGTAAATACACTAAATAGTGGACATATAGAATGGAACAAAGCAAAGATTGCAATCATAGGGAAGAAAACACACAAGAATAAAAATTTATGGTTAAATAATGTAACCATATAAATAAGCTCAAAATCTCATAGGTTGTGTGTTCTTAGCTATAATTCATGTTCTAATTTACAATCTTCAAACAATTTTAACAAAAAAAATTTCAATTTAAATTAGTGAAATATTATAAAATAGTGTCTTGAAAAGAAATTTATTACTTCAACAAAGTAGTAACTAAATGCATAAAATCAAACAAAAATGCAATCAAACATGCAAATGCAATAATGAACAAACAAAGAAAATAAAATATTGGTGTTGAGATAGAAGAGTAACTAACCCATGGAGATCGGTATCGACCTCTCCACACTTAAAGATTGCACCGTCCTCGGTGCATGCTGAGATGTACAAGTGGACGGGTAGCTCCAACTGATGCTTTTCTCCAAAGATTAAGCAGATGGACTTGTTTGTCTCCCCATTAAGAAGCTTTTCCTCTCCGTTCGTGGTGGCCATCCTGAAATAAGAGGGAAAAGAAGAAAAGTAACCCAAAAATAAAGATAGAAAACAAATAAAATATGGGTGTTAATGCCGAATAATAAGGGTCTCAAGTACATGGTAGCTACAACATGTAAGTGAGAAAATAGTAGAAGCAAATGGCATATCAATAGTGCAGAAATTTGCAATAAAGGAGAAGAATATGGGTAATGAAAGACAGTGTAAGTTCATGTCAATGCAAAAAGAATACAGGTATCATAAAAGATTGACATTGACAGAAAAATAATATCACCCACATTGTAAAACAAGTCACTAAGCACCAAAATAATACCAGAAAAGATACAACGGTTGAATAAGAAAATTTAACACCAACGAAAAAATTAAAATGCAACGAATGAAAGTATGCAAATAAATTAAATAAAATAGAATGGAAATGAAGAGGGATGAGAGGTTAAAAGAATGAAGAAGAAGAAAGTAAGAAAGAAGGAAGAAAGAAGTAGAAAGGAGAGAAGAAAGAAGTAAGAATGTAGAAACGGGGCGCGACACGCAAGCGTGCATCACGCGGACGCGTTAAAACTGAACTAGCCATGCAAAGCGTAAGCGTCACCCATACGTACGCGTGGGTGGCCATAAAGGGAACATGACACGCACGCGTCAGGGACGCGTACGCGTGAATGAATTTGTGCCTTTCGCACAATTCCCTCGCAAGGGCAGCACAACCCTCTGTACAGGTTCTCTTTACGCCGATTTGGGTATCCACGCTTACGCGTGGATGGTAAATATCGCAGGGGACACGTATGCGTGAGGCACGCGTACGTGTGGAGTGGCTTGTGCGCCACGCACCCCTCCCGCGCATCTCTCACGCAACTCACTGTTTGGTTGTGTAGTCACACACGACGCATGCGCGTCGATCCCTCCTTTTTTCTATGCAAAATGCAATATGCAGTATGCAGATGCTAATGTAAACATTATGAATGACACTAATGAAATAAAAATAAAATAAACTAGGAATAAAAGGAACGATTATACCATGGTGGGTTGTCTTCCACCTAGCACTTTTAGTTAAAGTCCTTAAGTTGGACATTTGGGGAGTCCTTTGTTATGGTGGCTTGTGCTTGAACTCGTCCAGGAATCTCCACCAATATTTGTACTTCCAGTAGCCTCCGGGGTCCCAAATTAGACGCATAAAGTCTTCAAGCAAGTTGAAGCAAGTGACAAGGCCCCAAGAGTGTTGATTGGTAGCATGAATTCCAGGGTCCCAAACCTTGCTTTTACACCCGTCTTCTTGTTAATCATCATGATTCCATCCGGGTGATAAGCAATCTGAATTCTCACTAAGGCCTCCAAACAGTTTCCTAGACCCATTCAATTGAGAATTGTACCAACCTTTGTACTCTAATTTGGAGCATTCAACCAGATTGAACCTTGCATGACATTTCCTACCACTGACCATTTCCCGCTTGCTCTTATAGCCACAAAGAGCTCTAAGCTGACCATCTGTCTCAAGTAAAGCATATTCAAGTGAGCAAATTAAGCTTAAAGATGAGAGATTTACCCACTTGAATGAAGGGATGGATGGTGATGGCTTTGGGAGAGAGGTCTCCAACAACCTTGGCAAGGTGATTTACAGCTCAATTCCCTTGTGCTCTTCTTTGACAATTTCCACCTCTTTGCAAGCTTCTTCAATATCAACATCTTCCTCTTGGTAGCTTTCTTCCAATTCAATCTCTTCTTCATTTTTCACCAAGGGCATGGGAGGTTGTGCTTCTTCTTTAATCTCCATGTCAAGTATAATGGGAGAGGATTCCAATGTAGATAAGAATTCATCAATGATTGAATCCATCTCTTGATCATTTCCTTCAAAGTCTTCAACCATGATATGCTTTGGAGGTTGTACACCCTCCTCAACATCAATTGCAAATGTCTTAGAAGGAGGCTCTATGACTTGAGTTTCCCATGGAGGTTCTGCATCTCCTAAGTCTTCAACCACTTCTTCCTCTGCAACTATTATGGCTTCCTCCACTTGTTCCAATACAAAGCCATGTTCCTCATTGTCCACCAGAGTTTCTAGTATCTCCTTCATGCTATGCTCTTCTTTTTATTCTCCACATGTAGCCATGGGAGTACTTTGAGTGCTCAGATGTTGGGAAGCTAATCGATTTACTACCTCGGTTAAGGCAGTCGCAAATTCTAGTACATCCTTTTTCATCTTCGCTTGCCCTTGAAGAAGACCACGAAGGATGTCATCCATTGAAGATTGGGGTGGATATGAGGGTTCATTACTTGGGAGGAAGGGTTCATGATAAGAGGGTGGTTCTCCCTGATAAGGATATGGAGATGGTGAATATTGAGGTGGTGGTTCTGGGTGTGGTTCATATGGTGGTTGGTGTGGTGGATAAGGATTAAGGTCGTATGGGGGTGTTTGGTGGTAAGAGACTTGTGAGTGTGGTGGTTCAAAACTACGTTGAGGAGGAGGAGGTTCATAGACGTGTTGTGGTAGGTATTGAGTGTTATGAAAAGGTCCACCATAACCATTGTCTTGGTATGCATCATGGAATGGTTGTTGCTTGTAGTACATTGGAGGGTGTTGTTGCCAAGAGGGTTGATCAAATTCTTGTGGCTCCTCCCCTCTTTGATTGCTCCAACCATGGTGCATGTTGGCATTATAATCTCCTCTTCCTGTAACATAATTATAACCACGCTCGTAGCTAAAGGGGTGAGAGTTCATAGCAGAAAAGAAAAACAAAAAAACTAGGAAGAATAAGTAACTAAGTCCTAAAACAAACAAAAAAGCAAAAAGCAAATATTTACAATAACCAATAATAAGGCACACGTTTGTAATTTCCCGACAACGGCGCCATTTCGAAGAATGAAACTCCCGCGCGATCTAGAATTTTCATAATTAAATTCACGTTGTAAGTATAGCTTCTAGACCGACAAGAATTCCTTTCTTACAAAAGCTTGGTTGTCACAAGTAACAAAACCCAATAAAATTTATAACTGAAGTATTTAAACCTCAGGTCGTCTTCTCAAGGAATTGCAGGGAGGTATGATTTATTATTGGTTATGTACAACAGTATATTTTTGGGTTTTTGAAATAGGGAACAAGTAATTTAAATAACAAGAAAAATAAATTAATAATTAATAAAAATCTCTTGGCAAGGTATAAGAAATTAAGGTCCTATCCTAGTTATCCTTATCAGGTGTGAAGAGAATTGGATTCTGCTCCCACTTAAATTAACCCTTGCTAAATAAAGGAAAGTCAAGTGGACAAATTAATTTGATCCTCAGGTCCTAGTCAACTCCTATGGAAAGACTAGAGTTATTGGAGTACAAATTAATCAGCAAAGAATTCCAATTTCAATCAACAGCTGAGTTTGATAACTCAATGGTTATGTAATCTAACTCAAGGGTTATAAATTACATAACCAAAGCCAAAAGGGTAAAATATCTTAAATTAAATTAAAAGCATTCATAAATAAAATAAAACAATCATAAACTGAAATACCTCAAATTGCATTAAATAGAATATTCAAATCTTAACATGAAAAGTTCATAAGCCAAATTAGGAACATTAACAAGTAAAAGCATTGGAATAAATAAAAGTAGAAAATAACTTAAAGGAACTTTAAACCTGTGATTGTAGAAGCAATCCTAAAATAAGAGAAATCCTAATCCTAAATCCTAAGAGAGAGGAGAGAACCTCTCTCTCTCTAAAACTACATCTAAAACCTAAAATTTGTGTGAATGAAAAGTATGATGATTGAATGGATGCATTCTCCCACTCTGTAGTCTCTAATCTGTGTTTTCTGGGCCAAAAACTGGGTCAAAAATAGCCCAGAAATCGCCCCCAGCAATTTCTGGTACGTACAGGTCGCTGCAAAGTCACGCGAAAGCGTCCTCCACGCGTTCGCGCGGATTGCGTTTTTGCCAGGTCACACGTCCGCGTGATCCACGCGTTCGCATCACCTGACTTCGAAGCAGCTATGGAAAATTATATATCGTTTCAAAGCCCCGAACGTTAGCTTTCCAACGCAATTGAAACCGCATCATTTGGACATCTGTAGCTCAAGTTATGATCGATTTAGTGTGAGAGGGTCAGGCTGGACAGCTTTAGCAGTTCCTTCAGTTTCTTGTATTCCTTCCATGTTTGCATGCTTCCTTTCCATCCTCTAAGTCATTCCTGCCTTGTAATCCCTGAAATCACTTAACACACATATCAAGGCATCTAATGGTAATAAGAGAGGATTAATATTAGCAAATATAAGGCCAAAGAAGCATATTTTCAATCATGGCACAAAATCAGGAAGGAGAATGTAAAACCATGCATTTTGTATGGATAAGTGTATGAAAGATTGATAAAATCCACTCAATTGAACGCAAGATAAACCATAAAATAGTGGTTTATCAGCGATCCTCCCCCACACTTAAATAATGCACGATCCTCCGTGCATGCACATGATCTGAGGGTGAAGGACTGAGAGGTTCCACCTTCAGCTGGTGGACTCTGGGGGCTCCGGGTTGCTATATAAGTACATAAACAACAATTGAGGAAGAAGTCATAGAAGTGAGGTGTGATGAAAGGAAATGTGTGGATTCTAAATGTGCGCACAATTTAGAACACAACACATTGATCGGTTAAAAACAGAAACCACATAATCAAAAGAGATAGCATGTTCCTCAATTAAGGAGTCCTAGGTTGCAAATAGAGCATAGGCATGAGACAAGGCACAAATAAACCTAGGTGACCACAACTAAAGTGAATTGAGCATATAAGACATTGGTTATTGAATTTGTGCAAGTGAAAGCACAAGGTGGATAGAAAATGGCATAATCAACAATAACCAATTCAATGATGAAAATAGACTACTTATTCACCCTTAGGAATAAGGAAATAATCACATGTATAAGGTGCTTATTACAAAAAGTGACAAGTCTTGATAAGAATCAAGTCAAGTCAACTCAAAAAATGCAAAGCATTAACAAGGAACAAATACCTTGTTATGTGATTATATTCACTTAAGAACCATGATGATTAAGTAGCTCAACTCAATTCATTAAAGTAAAAGTGCACAATTCATAATGCCAAACAAGGATAAAGTCTAATGCATATGGTAGCTACAACATATGAATCAAACTCACAATTCATCTAGGCAATTAAATAAAGACGTGATGCTCAGTGCACATATTCATTAGATCAAAATTTAAGCAAGAAGCAACCCAATCAGTCATCAAGCAAACACTTGCAACTTATTTAATTAACAGACAACTAAACTAAAACTAATATAATTACCAAAATAAAAAATGAAATGCAAACAAAACAAAGTAGAGCAAGTAGAGAAGAAAGCTAAAGCAAGAGAAGAGAGGGGTGGAAGAGAAAAGAAAAGAAAAAGTAGAGAGAAGAGAGGAAAAGAAGTAAAGTGGGTGAAAACAGGGGAGTGCGTACGCACACTAGGCAGAAAAGGGGTTATGCGCGTGCACAGCAGGGTGTGGGCGCTGCGAACAGAATGAACATAAGGGCCTGTGCGCACGCACAAAGGCGTGTGCGGGGGCACAAAAGGGAAAAGAGGGGGTGTTCCCATGCACAAGGGGTGCGTGTGCTGCGGGCAGAGGGATTGTCAAGGGTTGTGCGTGCGCACGCACAGGTATTTTTTTTTTTTTGACATGTGAAACGTCAAAATGGCCAGTTTCCGCGCCTTCTATGCGTACGCACACAAGTTCGTGCGCACGCACAGAGGCAGAAAGAGGGAGGTTGTAGACACACAAGGTGTGCTAACGCTCCCAGCAGAAGGTGCATAAGCTGGTGTGCGCGCGCACATGTGGGTGTGTGCACAGAACGTGAAAATTGGGGTTGTGTGCGCACGCACAGGTGGGTGCGCATGCACATGCTCTGTTTTACTCAAAAAATTTTAGTGCTCTAAGGCACCAAACTTGGAATCCAAAATAGCTTTTCAACCCCAAAACATATTATTCATCAAAAATACGTAATCTAAACTAGCATCTAAGCAAATGAAGCTTGAAATTAAACTAAGCTAAGCTATCTACAAGAGACAAAATGCAATAAATTGAAACTATGTACAAAGAGAGGGTTAGGAAGGTGTTACCAAACACTTTTATTTAATGTCTTTAAGTTTGACTTATGGAGAGCTTTAATCTTGTACTTGTATTCATCATGGAGCTTCCAACAATGCTAGAATCTCCACAATTCCCAATTGATTGCACCAAACTTGGATGGAGTGTCCAACAAGCTATTAGCTCCCAACAAGAAAAACAAAAAGCAAACAAGAGAGGCATATTTACAATAGCAAATAAGAAGCAAGATATTCACATACTAACATATTTACAAAAGCCAAGAACAAGCAAGCAACATATGTACAATTAACCAAAAAGCAAGCTATTTACAATATTCACATATGCACAATAGCCAAAAACATACACCATTGCAACTCTCCGGCAACGGCGCCAAATTTGACAATGACCAAATGCACAAGTTTGGATTTTCACACTAAAAGTAGAATTTGTCCATTGTAAGTATAGTCCAAACCCAACAATTTGGCCATCAATCAAATATTATCACAATACAAAACAAATTATTACCGAGAGTATTTAGCTCCCGGGTCGTTCTTCCCTTAGAGTTGCAATTAAGTGTACAATTATTGGCTATGAGGGAGAGCATGGGGAATTGGAAATGAAAGCAAGAGAGCAAGCAATGTAAATAGCAAGGACTTGAAACAAGCATGGAAGGAATTGAAAAGAAAGCAATTAAAGGACTCATGGCAAGAAGTGGATAATCTAGGTTTCCTATCCTAGTTATGGACCACAAACATGGCAATTGTGTATAATCAATCCAAATTAGTCAATCCTCCTGGAGAATTAGTCAAAAGTGTAATTGATCTCGATCCATAAGTCCTAGTCAACTCACTAATTACTTAGTGAAAGACTAGCGTCAATGGAAACCAAACCAATTAACCTTTCTCACACAATGCGGAATGAACATCCACAACTCAATTCTATCCAAACATCCAATTTCTCAACCAAGAGTGTGAAAGCTAAACATGCAAGAATTTAAAAATCAAAGCAATAAAAGTTGAAGGAATTAAATGCAAGGAAAAGAAATGGCAAGAAAGTAACTTAACATGCAAGAAAGTAAATGAAAGCAAGTAAAAGTCAAAGCAATAAAACTTCAAAAGCAAGAAACCTCTTGGCAAGTAATTGAGGACTAAGGCTATCTATCCTAGCCATTGACCATAAACATATGATGATTATGAAGAGTTAATCCTACTTAGTCAACCTTACATCGAAGATAAGTCAAATAGGCATAGTTAATTTCAATTCATAAGTCCTATGTCAACACTAGGGGTCACATAGAGTCAATGGAGACCAAATCAACTAACTACTCTAATATATCAAACAAGAATGGACATCGATGTCTCAAGGATCACCAAAGTCAACAATTTCAAGCCAAGAGTGAAGAAAAACTATGTATAAACTAAGCCAAGCATTTTATCAAACACTTGGTGTGTATGAAAATAAAATAATATTAAATTGCATTAAAATAAATTCTAAAGCAACCAAAGCAAGAAAATAGCAATAACAACTAAAGAAAGTAATAAATGACAAGAAAACATAAATTTGCATTAATTTGAATCAAAATTAACAAGAGTATCCATGAGCATAAAATAGCAAAATAAAGGAAATAGCAAGAGGAATTAAGAAGATAAAGACAAGAGAGCAAAAAAATGTAAAGAAAACTACATTAAAACAAGAATTAAAGACAGAAATTAAAGGAAATTAAACTAAACCTAACCTAATTCTAGAGAGAGGGGAGAGCTTCTCTCTCTAGAAACTAAGAGAAAAATATCATAAAAGCTAAACCTAATCCCCCCCCCGCCCTTCATTCAGCTTCACTTTTGCCTCATATAGCTCCAGAAATGAGTTGGACTGGGTTCTGGAGGCCCAAAATTTGCCTCCAGCGATTTGCTTTAATGAGCTGATGTAATTCGGGTCACGCATACGCGTCACTTGGCCAAAAATCCATCCACGCGTATGCACGGGTGCTGAAACTTCCAAACTCCATTTCTTCATGGTTTCTTCCCTTTTGCATGCTCTTTCCTTCACTTCATCAACCCATACTTGCCTTGGAAACCTGAAATCACTCAACAAATACATCAAGGCACCAAATGGGATTAAAGTGAAATAAAATTGACTAAATTAAGCACAAAAGAGCATGTTTTCACTTTCAAGCACAATTTAGGAAGAAATCTCAAAAGCCTGCTATTTAGATGAATAAATGTGGGTTTATGTGATAAAATCTACTCAAATCAAACCAAAATATATGAGCCATAAGCTCATTCACCACACTCAAACACAACATAACCCAGCTGAGAAGAGAAGAGAGTGAGGGTTCCATTGTTACTATTCATCTTCAACTTCCGAAGCTCATAACTTGAGCTACGGAGCTTCGATCGCTGCACCGTTTGAAGCCACGCGATCACTGCGGAGAGCTCTACAAAAATCACCCAAGAAAATGGTAAGCAAATCACGAAATATCCCTCAGTTTATTCTTCCAAAAATTTGAAATTTTAGGGTTTTGTATTGAGTTAAATTTTGTGATTTTGGGTGTTTAGGTACACTCTAGCACTTGATTACTATTAAACTTTGCTTCCAAAACTGTTGGGCAAGGAAAGAGTGTCTTGAACCTTTGTGAATTTTGTGTAAAATGAACCCTAGGTTGATTGGTTATGAATTATGTGTATTTATAGCTTGAAGTGGTGATTATTGGCTTTTACTTGGAGCTTGGAGTTGAATTGGTGGCTTGGTTATGGTTGGAAGCTTGAATTGTGCACAATTTGGGTTTTAGTGCCTATTGAAAATCGGCCAAGGTATGGTTTCAGTTTTCTCTATGTAATATATAATATTTCTGGATACTTAGGCTAGTGACCCATAGGATAAGTTTGGATTGAAATGGTTGTTGAATTTGTTGAATAATGAATAATGATGAATTATGATGATTTGATTATTTCTGAGTATGTTGATGAATTATGATGTTGAAATTGATAAAAATGGTGCGGAACATTTAGATTGAGATTAAATGAGATTGATTATTATACTTGGTATTGATAGATTAATGATTGATGAATGTGATGGTTGAGAATGGTTGCTAGTGGGATATAATTGATATTTGAGTTTGAGAATTATATGATATGAGTAGTGAATTGTGACACAAACGGTAAAATCTGATGTGGGATGGAATTGAGGTGGATTTGGTTTGGTTTTGGTTGTGAAATTAGAAAATTGAGAACCTTGTGAAATTTTGGTAAAAATAGATTTTTGGTGAATTTTGACGGATCATAACTTGAGCCTCAGTTCTCAAAATTTTTTGAAATTTGCTTTAAATTTAAGTTCATTGAAAAATCTTTAAATGGATATAAAGTTTGTAGGAAATGGATTTTTGTAGAGGAAGTTATGATCATTCAAAGTTTGGTGTCAAAATCTGAATTCTGCAATGTTGCAGAATTTTATGATTTCTGGTTTGTGTGCGCACGCACAACCATGTGAACAGCACATCCCGTGGATTTTTGAACCTGTGCGTATGCATAGCCTTGTGCGCACGCACACATGGGGATATGGCTACTGGTGAGAGCGGTAGCACGCTCCGTGCGCACACATAACCTTGTGCACACGCACACGTTGGAAGGTGCATTCTGTTGAGGAAGTTTGCACGCATTGTGCGAGCGAACAGAATTAGAAAATTTTACTCTTGTGCGTACGCACACCTTTTGAAAATTCTCTTAGGCGTGCGCACGCACACCCCTGTGCGTACGCACATTGCCCTGTTTTTCAATAAAAATCTTGTTTTTAACTGTTTCACCTTTCCTGCAAGCTTGTAAACTTCTGTGACACCTATCTAAAACTTTTTTACTTGTTTTTGGATGTTAAAACATAGAGAATATTTTGGGTAGAATTATTTCGATATTTCTAGCAAAGGTTAGAGAACGGAGGCTTAGGTTTCTGGTGTACTGAGGATGGCTGTGGTTGAATGAGAAGGCGGCGTATGGTATTGGTGATTACTGACAATGAAATGTGAAAGTGGTGAACTAATGAGTTTTGAATAAATTGAGAAAGTGGTGAACTAATGAGTTCAGAATGAAATAATTTTTGAAAACCACTAAATTACTATTTTATGCTGAGAATTATGAGACGCTATGCGCCTGGTAGGGATGGTGGTTAATCCCGCCTGTTAAGGTCGCGGCGGCGGCATAAGGATGGTGGTTAATCCCACTTACGTTGAGATGTGAGGTCTGTGGCAAGAGTATCCTGCTTGCATCCCTTCGGATCACTAGAATGTGCAGGCACAAAATCCTGGACGGTGTTTCGAGCACCATATCTCGGGAGTTCCATTATGATTCCGAAGGGCGACATCTCCATGGAGATGTGTCGGGTTGGCAGTTGAACCGACAATGTGATATCACAGCCAGTAGGACAGGCATTCAACATGTGCATATTCTATCTGTTTATTTGCTTTGCGGACTTGAAATTGCTTGCCTAATTGTATAACATGCCTAATTGCCTATTTGAATTACTTGACATATATGCCTATACATGTGTTTTATTTGCATTGTATTAGTTGTGTATTCTACTGGGATTGAGGAGGTTCGGAAGGCGGTGTGATGGGATCGCATGGAGGATAGGTTGGTGAAGGCTGTGGGATAGCGAAGACTGATAGATTAGAAAATCCCCTAAGTTAGATTACCTTTTTATCATGTTATGTTTTTAAGTTATGCTTTAATGTTTTAGTTATGCTTTAAGATGAATCTTGTGATGGATATGAAGTTCTAAGATTGCCTCTAGCGTCCCGGAGTCTTATATCTTACATCACTGGGCACTGTTACCATACTGACAACCTCTGGTTCTCATACCATGTTCTGTTGTTGTTTTTCAGATGTAGGTCGCAACCCACCTCGGTGAGTTGCTTTAATGGTGACAGAGCAGAAGATCCTAGATTATGTTTTGGGAGTCTTTTTTATTATTTTGTATTAATCTCCCACTTTTGTATTTACTTTTTCCTAGAGGCTTATTTTGAGAGAGAAAACTTGTATAAGCTATTTTAACTTTCAGGTTTCTCTATTGTCTCTATATAACTAGCCGGCTTAAACTCCGCAAGCCGTAGCTAGATCTTTACACTATTCTACTCTTATATTTTGTTATATTATATCTATATCTTGCGCGTTATGTTTGTAGCTTCGTGTGTACGTTTTGCGCTTTTCGAATACTATTTTGAGCTGTATCCTTCATCGGGCTTCTAGAATATATTATCTCTTTCTATATAATATGTATAAGCTTTAGAACTGTCGTAATCTTTGATTAACCTTTGCTTTACGACACGAGATAAGGCTTAGGATAATTAGGGTGTTACATTTAGTGGTATCAGAGTGGTTTGTCCTCTTGAGCCTGAGTGATGGAGCGATTGTGCTTTATTACATACTCTGTGTCTTTTTCTTTGATGCTATTAGGTTATCTATTTGACATTACATAGCATGTTTGTTTGTGAGTGCCTATTTGGGATAATTAAAGCACTAGGCTTTTGATATTGAGACTGATCACCTTGACATCGATTGTTTGGTGTAGACAAGAACCCTAAGCACTAGGATATCGATTGTTTGGGATAATTAAAGCACTAGGTGTTGCACAGTTATCTCTCTTTTAGAGGGAGAATTGGGATGAGGCATCTTGAATAAGAAGTGATCCTCTCCAAATTTTAGGGTCAGTTCTCCCTTAGCCACATCAATTATAGCATTGGCAGTGGCTAGGAAAGATCTTCCAAGGATGACAGAGTCATCCTCATCCTCTCCTATGTCTAAGATTATGAAGTTTGCAGGGATGTAGTGGTTTTCAACTTTCACCAAGACATCATCTACTAAGCCATATGGCTTCTTCATTGTCTTATCTGCCAATTCTAATGAGATGTTTGCAGCTTGTACCTCAAGGATTTCCAGCTTCTCCATTACAGAAAGTGGCATGAGATTAATGCTTGACCCTAGGTCACACAAAGCCTTGTCAAAGGTCATGGTGCCTATGGTGCAAGGAATCAGAAAGCATCCAGGATCTGGAAGCTTCTTAGGTAGCTTCTGCTGAACCAAAGCATGGAGTTCTTTGGTGAGCAATGGAGGTTCTTCCTCCAATGGCCTCGTACCAAATAACTTGGCATTCAGCTTCATAAGAGCTCATAGGTATCAAGCAACTTGCTCTTTCCTAGTGTCTTCATCCTCATCAGAGGATGAGTAGTCATCAGAACTCATGCACTGCAGAAGTGTAGTCAAAGGAACCTCAGTGGTCTTTATGGTTTCCTTTGGTTCTAGGCTAGAGGTTTCTTGAGTGGGAATTAAGCACTCAAAGGGTGTGCTTTCACTGGCATTCAACGCCAGCTCTGATAGCTCTTTAGGCGTTGAATGCCTTTGCTGTCCACCCTTACTGGTGTTAAACGCTAGTCCCTTTAGCATTTTGGACGTTGAACACCCAGCAGGAATATCCTTGCTGGCGTTCAATGCCAGCTTCCCTGGGTGTGTGGGTGTTGAACGCCCAGTGAGGGGCTCCTCACTAGCGTTTAGCACCAGAATGGCTGCATGTTTGGGCGTTGAACGCCCAGTGAAGGGTTCCTCACTAGCATTCAGCGCCAGAAAGCCTGGATGTTTAGGCGTTAAACACCCAGCCAGTGCTCCCTAGCTGGCGTTCAACCCCAGCTCTGCTGCCAGGATGGGCATTGAACGCCCAGTGAGGGGTTCCTCACTGGCGTTTAGCACCAGGCTTGCTGCCAGATTGGGCGTTGAACGCCCAGTGATATGTTTTTCACTGGCATTCAACACCACCCCATCTTCTCCAAATTCGGCCTTTACCTCCATGGTTATGACCTTGCACTCTTCTCTAGAATTTACCTCAGTATTACTGGGAATAGTTTCAGGACGAATCTCAGGGATCCTCTTGCTCAGTTGACCAACTTGCACCTCCAAGTTTCTAATGGAGGACCTTGTTTCATTAATGAAACTATGAATCGTCTTAGAGAGGCTGAAAACCAAAGTAACTAAGTTAGAAAGGCTCTGCTTAGAGATTTCCATATTCCCTTGAGAAGATGGGAATGGTGGTCTGTTATTGAACCTATTCTGGTTCCTTCCACCTTGATTGTTATTGAAACCTTGCTGAGATTTCTGTTGATCCTTCCATGAGAGGTTAGGATGGTTCTTCCATGAACGATTGTAGGTGTTTCCATAGGATTCTCCCATATAATTCACCTCCTCCATGGTGGGTTGATCAGGATTATAAGCTTCTTCTTTAAAAGAAGCTTCCTGATTACTGCAAGCTACAGTTTGCATTCTAGTCAGATGCTGGGAGATCATATTGACCTGTTGGGTCAAGATCCTGTTTTTAGCCAATATGGCATTCAGAGTATCAACTTCATGAACTCCTTTCTTCTGAGAGATTTCATGGTTTACAGGATTCCTCTCTGAGGTATACATGAACTGGTTATTTGCAACCATTTCAATGAGTTCTCTTGCTTCTGTAGGTATTTTCTTCAAGTGGAGTGATCCACCTACAGAGCTGTCCAATGAGATTTTGCACATCTCAGACAGACCATCATAGAACATGCCTATGATAGACCACTCTGAGAGCATGTCAGGAGGACATCTCCTGATCAATTGCTTGTATCTTTCCCAAGCTTCATACAGGGATTCACCTTCTCTTTGTCTAAAGGTTTGAACTTCCACTCTAATCTTGCTCATCCTTTGAGGGGAAAGAATTTAGCTAGAAAAGCATTATCCAGCTTTTCCCAAAAGTCAAGACTCTCTCTAGGTTGGGAATCTAACCATAGCTTAGCTATGTCTCTTACAGCAAAGGGAAAGAGCATAAGTTTGTAGACTTCAGGATCTACTCCATTAGTCTTTACAGTATCACAGATCTGTAAGAATTCAGCTAAGAACTGATGTGGATCTTCCAATGAAAGTCCATAGAATTTGCAGTTCTACTGCAGAAGAGAGACTAACTGAGGTTTAAGCTCAAAATTTTTAGCTCCAATGGCAGGTACAGAGATGCTTCTGCCATAAAAGTCAGAGGTGGGTATGGTGAAGTCACTAAGAACCTTTCTGGCATCCTCTTGCGGTTCGGCCATGTCTCTCAGTTCTTGTTCAAAACTTTCTAAAAGATCTCTTCCGAAGTGTTGTGCTTTAGCTAATTGTAAATGCCTCCTTATAGTTTTCTCAAATTCAGATTCTCCTAGGGCATTGAATGCTGGCTAGGGGTCCTCTCTGAGCATTTGAACACTGGACTCTACTCTTTGGGCACTGGACGCCTGAAAGGGGACAGGTAGCTGGTATTGGACGCCAATTTTGGGCAACCTAATCCGAAGCAAAGTATAAACTATTATATATTGTTGGAAATTTCTAGAAGTCAACTTTCCATAGCCTTTAAGAACGCTCCATTTGGACTTCTTTAGCTCCAGAAAAGCTCTTCCGAGTGCAAGGAGGTCAGATCCGGACAGCATCTGCAGTGCTTTCTCTGTCTCTGAATCAGACTTTTGCTCCAGCTCCTCAATTTCAGCCAGAAATTACATAGAAATGTGCTTCTGATTGATTCCTGTATCAATTCTCAATTTGGTTGATTTGTGTAATTTTTGTCTACCATTGGCTTATATGTGTTTTTTACCCTAATTTTTAATGTGTAATTATTTAAAAAATCCTAATTCTAATTTCTAATTGCTAATTAAAACACTTTGTTTAAACTTTTTAATTTAAAATATTTTTTTTAATTCTTAAGTAAGTAAATGTCTTTAAAAATATCTTTTTTTATTTACATAATTCATAAGCAAATTTGCTCACTACAAAATATTAGATTAAATTGAATGAAATTACTTATTTTCTTTAAATGTGAGGTTATTTATACTATTTAAAAAAAACTAATATATATTTTTCTATATTAATTTTTTTTTATCGTTCCTAAAAAATTGAACTAATTTAGTAGTTCGAAAAAAATAGAAAATTTTTTGGTGATGTGATGCTAATACATTGAACTTGAAAATTATTTGCTTAGGTGTTGTTATTAGAAATTTTTAAAATTTTATTTATAAATTATAAGTTATTTGCTTAGGTGATTATCTTTTAAATTTTAAGTTATTTGCTTAAGTTGTTTTGGTTAGGTTGTTATTTTTTAAAATTTAAGTTATTTGCTTAGGTTGTTAGTTTTTAAATACACTTTCTTAAGTTGTTAGTTTTAGATATTTACATAATTTATAAGATTATTAATTTTTTGTTTTTATTGACAAATAATAGGATAAATACAATTTATGATGAAACTAAAACAATTATTTCTAATTTCTATCTTCTGATTAATTAATTTAATGATTAATTAATTTAATGATAGGATCAGGAGTCATATATATAAGGGGTTAGGATTCAAGATATAGTTGTTAGGAATGAAATCCGTGCTTCCAAAGCAGATAAATGTGTCATTCTAGCTATTCGTATTTTTTACAGGTAGCATGAGATACATGTTTAATAATTATCAAGATACTCTAGCAATTTGTAAGAAATATATGGATATCCAGATCTCTTAATCACAATGACATGTACCTCGAGTTGGTAAGAGATTGATAGAGTTAATAATCCAAAGAACTTAAAGGTTGAAGACCGACCAGATATATTATGTAGAGTGTTCAAAATTAAGTTTGACATGATAACCTCCGATCTTAAGCAAGGGATTCCATTCGAAGTGCTAGATGCAGGTATTGCTCATTATTTAACCTTATTTTTAGGAAAATCTTTTGTTAAATTATTTGTACAATTATATATTTATCAAAGCATATATATAAAATAGATAGTTTATTTATAACATATTATTTTTTTATTATATTGATGTACATGGTAGAATTCTAAAAGAGAGGTCCACCACATATTTATATTCTTTTCTGGAGTGGAGACCACAAGATAACAAACACAACTTAAATTGACCGGTTAATATTGTTAGGATTGTCCGATCCTATTCGATACCCAAAATTGTTTAGAGTTGTGTCTACATATATGATTCATGTACCATTGATGGATATTTTGGAAAACAAATTCCAATCACCTAAAACTTACCGGCAAGTGTACCGGGTCGCATCAAGTAGTAAAACTCACTTAGAGTAAGATCAATCCCACAGGGATTGATGGATCAAGTAACTTTAGTGGATGATTAGTTTAGTCAAGCTAACATTGAAGTGAAAATGAGTGAAAATTTGAGAACAGAATGTAAAGTGCAGAGAATTTAAAGTTGCAGAAAGTAAATGTGCGGAAACTTAAAGTGCAAGAAAAATAAATTGACAGAATCTTAAATGATAAGAAATATAAATTGCATAAAATGTAAAGGGGATTGGGTGCAGAGAATTTAAATGAAAGCAGTAAATCAATAACTTAGAGCAATTGCAGAAAATGTAAAGTTGCAGGAAATATAAATCAAGCTCACAGCAAGCATCAAATGTAAAGTGTAGAGGAACAAGAAGATTTAAATTGTATGAAAGTAAATTGAAAGCAATGAGAACAGAAAGCAATGGGAACCAAAGATCAAAAGCAAACTCAATGTAAATTGAATTTTAACTTGCAGCAAAAGGAAATTGTAGCAAATCTCAAACAGAAAAGTAAAATTACTTGAAGAAGCAAAACAGAAATGAAACTCAGCTTAAGTGCAAAATGAAGTTGAAGATCTCAAGGGATCAAAGAGACTAGAAAACAAGTCTAGATCTCAATCCCTTCCTTGATCAAACAGAAAGCAATTTGCAGAAGAAAAGAAGATGAAAGCAGTAAAGAAGATTAAAATCAAATCCTTAGATCAATTGAGAGGAAGAGTGAAAGATGATTCTCAGAATTTGAATCAATGGAGCTCTTCAATCTCAATTCAAGATCCAAGGCAGAAGAGCATAAGTTGCAGAAGAAGAAAATTAACAACAGCAAATGAAATTTGAATTATCTAGAAGAAGAACAAAGAGATTTCAGAGTGACAATTGAAACAGAATTCCTTCAATTCTCCAATTCAAGTTAAGATGTAAAAGTAAGCTCTATATTCTCCTTGCTCCCTCTTGGAGCTAGCCCCAAATGCTCTCTATTAGAGCCAACCTCCTCTCATGAAATGATAATGATGCCTTTATATAGGCTTTTAACAAAATAAAAAATAAAATAAAATTGAAATTAAAAACAAATTACAATTTAAATGAAAATCCTAATCTAATTGATCCTTGTGCCTTTGAGTGATGATAATGGGCTTAGCTTGCTTTGGATTTGAGGAAGAGTGGGTCTGGATGGTCTTGGTTCAATTAGTGAAGAATTGTGTTCAAAGGGAATTTTAATTGAATTTTGGCCCATGGGTGTTGCTTCCAGGGCAATGCTCAGCTCTCCCCAAGAGCGCAGCATCCAAGCTTGCCAAGGCTCTCTTGGTGCGTGACAAGCTCCCTGGACAGCATCAGGGTAGCGCTCAGCTCTCCCCAAGAGCGCAGCATTGGTGCTTCAAAAGAGAGGTTCCAGGTTCGAGCCTTGGTGGAAGCATTTGGGGAGCAATTTCTTTGTGAAGCAAAAAGAGGTAGCACCTTGCCTTGAGTGGAAGGTCTCAAGTTCGAATCCTAATGAAGCCATGTTGGCTTATTTTCCTTGCATTTTCTTTGGGAGAGAGCACGATAATGCTCTCCAAGAGGGCGCTGTGCTCTCCTTGAGAGCGCTACTTCCTTGGCTTCCCTTGGTCTTCGTCTTCGAATCTTGGTGGTTGCACTTTGGTCTATTTTTGCTTGTTTTTAGTCCTTAAAGATGTATTTCACTCGTGCCTCAATTTCATGCCAAATATGAATTGCCATATATCTTTGGAAAGCTCTGAATATCAGCTTTCCAACGCAACTGGAAGCACATCAATCAGACATCTGTAGCTCAAGTTATAGCCCTTTGAAGAAGGCATGGTCATGCTGTGAGCGCCCAGGTTTTAACTTAGCGAAAATTTTGCTTCCAAGCTCATTTTGCATCACGATAGAGCTCTACTCTTGACAAGAGCGGAGCTTTGTGTGCTGATTGCCAATCTCCTTTAATTTGGTCATGGGCCACGCTTTTAAAAGCGTGGCCTAAGGCTCCAAAGTGTGCTCCAACTTCAAAGTGTACCCCAAAGCTCTTTTTTTCTCCTTTTTAGCTTATTTTGTGCTTTTTGCTTCTTTTTCTTCTTATTTCTTACAAAATTTATAAAATCAAAAGATCAAGGAAATATACCATTTAAGTACAAAAGCATTCATTATTCAAGCACAAATCATCAATTTCTTGTATGAATAAGCATAGAAAAACATGACATGGTGAAATGTCATCAACCATTTGCTCAAAATCTCCCTGCATGAAAGATGGGTAATACACCAAATATTATCCTAAAACATTTAATAACACCACAGTTATTAACTATGGTGGATACCCATCATATAGAAGATAAGACACAAGAGTAGTTACTGAAAGGAAGGGATTCCATATGGATAATAAGAATGTAATTTCTTATAACGCATATCTGCTAATGTCTTATCAAGCGCATGTTAGAGTACTACAACAAGTCAAAAACTATCAAATATTTGTTCAAGTACATGAATAAATGTTCAGACAAGGTGGCAGTTGAGGTTTCAAAGGAAGCTTTCAGTGGAGAGGATGCTCAGATTATTATGAGATCAAAGAATTTTAAGATTGCGGGTATTTGTCTGCACGTGAGGCTGTGTGGAGAACTTTGGCTTATGATATTTATCGGAGATGGCCTTCAGTGATGAGATTAACCTTCATTTGTCTGGAAAGCAAAATATCATCTTTAAAGACAATGACAATCTTGAGAAAATCATGAAATAAGAGAAAGGAAGAGGTACGATGTTCTTAGCATGGATGGAGGCCAACAAAGAATTTAAATCCAGTCAAACTTTAATGTATACTGAGTTTCCAAATCAATTTGTTTATGATAGAGAAAAAAGGGAATGACATTCACACGAGAAAAGATATTCTATTGTGAGGTTAAACTATGTTCCACCGGGTACAGGTGATATCTAATATATAAGAATTTTGTTAACTGTTCAAAAAGGTTGCACAACATATGAGTTTATTAGGACAGTTAATAGGATTACATATCCTAACTTTCAAGATGCTTTTTATTCATTGGGACTACTGTATGACGATAGAAAATTCATTACAGCTATTTGGTCATCAATTGAGAAAACTATTTGTGATATTATTAATATATAATAGTGTTAGCAAACCAAATTCTATTTACAATGCAACTTGGGCATTATTAGCTGACGGGATACTATATAAGAGGAGAAAAATATTGAAAAACCAAAGTATTTTATTATGTGGTAAATCATTATCACATGTAGGACTTTACTTGCCAAAATCAGTATTCATCTATGGAAAACTTTTTAGGTTGCTTTGTCAAGAGTTAAGAGTCGCAATGGCTTGAACATTCTAATTCTAGGCTAAGATAGCAATTCAAAGTCATCAATAACAAATATCATGTTCAAAGAAGTTTTTAATAATATTTAGGTAAGAAAAATAATATTTTCATTTTAATAACATGTTATGATTTACACTTTTGTACGAATATTTGTCGTAAATTTAACTAATGTATTTATAACTATACTTTCATACTTGAAATGTGTAACATAAAGCACAACATCATATGGCAATTGTTTATCTAATGATGATAGTAAAATATTATATTGTCGATAAACTTTTGTTAGTTTTTTTATATAAAGTTTAGTGCACAATTGATATGCTACCAATACAGTTATATATATTCTTATCTTTTTAGGTCTCTTTTTTTATGGTTCAAGAATATTATAGATTTCAAACTGTTCTATTTGTATTTTATTTTAAATAAATATAAAATAACATATTTAATACACTTATTATATAATGACAATGTATTATATTAAAGTTAAAAAATTTATAATTATAAAATACTATTTTAATTTATCATGTCAGCCCGTGCATCGCACGGATTTAACACTAGTAACTCTTAAATACTAAACAAATGACTAGTAAGGGTAAAACAGTCTTTTTAATGCTAAAATCCACTTCTGGGGTCCACTTGGTGAGTATTTCGGCTGAGATTTGATGAGATCCACATGCTATAAGGTCTTTTGGGCATGGAACGCCAGCTAGGGGGTCCTCTCTAGGCGTTTGGCCGCCAGGCTCTGCTCCTTGGGTGTTGGACGCCAGAAACGGGGCAGGAAGCTGGTGTTAGACGCCAATTTTGGGCCTTCTAGTCCGAAACAAAGTATAAACTATTATACATTGCTGGAAATATCCGGAAGTTAGCTTTCCATAGCCATTGAGAACACTCCATTTGGACTTCTGTAGCTCTAGAAAATCTCTTTTGAGGGCAAGGAGGTCAGATCTGGACAGCATCTACAATGCTTTCTCTGTCTCTGAATCAGACTGTTGCTCCAGCTCCTTGATTTCAGCCAGAAAATACCTGAAATGGTACAAAAACACACAAACTCAAAGTCAAATCCAAAAATATGAATTTATCACTATAACCTGTAAAAACTTAATAAAACTAAACAAAACATATTAAAAGCTATATGAAAACTAAGCCAAAAAGCGTATAAAATATCCGCTCATCAAGCCACCTCCACCAGAAATCCCTGAGATGCCTTAAGGGATGTATTTTTCTCCCCGAGACTATTGGGATCAACTGAATACCTCAATAGGAGAACTGAGTTCAAGCGTGGATCAGCTGAGAGTGGAGCACAAGGAGCACACCACTATCCTCCATGAGATGAGAGGAAATCAGAAAAGATTGATGGAGGAACAGCTGAGACAGGGGCGAGACATAGAGATGCACAAACGCTCCATTGGATTCTCCAGAGGGAGCAGCAGCCGCCATCACTAAGGTTGTTGAGTCCCATTACATCTTTATTTGTTTTATTTATGTTTTCATTGTACTTTAAGTTATTGTCTGTTTTCTCTTCTAAGTTCATGATCACATTTAGTATTTCATTTTTTTCTAGTTTTATTTTCTTGTTTTGATTTGGTTATAAGATATCATGTGTATCCCTCACCATTCTTAAAAAAAGTTTATTTGAAAAAGAAATAGTGAGATATATAAGTTTTACGTTTACTATGAGTTATTCCAATTATTTAAGGTGTGGTGGCCTTGCATTTATCTTCTGAATGTATGAATTAACAATGCATGATTGATATTAAAGTTGAGTGTATTGACTCTTGAAGAATAATGAATTTAGAGAAGTATTATTAATTTTCTGAAAAAAAAAATTTGATTCTTGAAGCAAGAAAAAGCAGCAAAAAATAAAAATAAAAATAAAAATAAAAATAAAAGATCAAAAAGAAAATTCAAAAGAGCAAGGATCCAAGGCTTTGAGCATCAATGGTTAGGAGGGTCATAAATTGACCTAAAAAGCTCAAACGAGTTGCTATCCCTAACTAAATGCTTGTGGTGTGAAGGTGTCAAGTAAAAAAAAAAGCTTGAGACTGAGCAGTTAAAGTCGTGATCTAAAGCAACAAAAGAGTACGCTTAAGAACTTTGGGCACCACTGTCTAGGAATTTAAGCAAAGCTAATTCAAATCCAAAGGGTTCCCCCAGTTAAGTGCCTGTGGCGTTTATGTATCCGGTGGTAATATGGGAAAACAAAACGCTTAGAGTCACGGCTAGGCTCAAAAGGTGCAAAGCACCAAAAAAAGCTGTGTTCAAGAATCAAGAAGAGCTAAAAGAAAAGAAACAATAATACCATCCGGATTCTAATTCCAAGGGATGCCAATACTTTTGAGCTTCAAAGGAAAATGAGATGTCAAAATTGTTCAGAAGTAAAGAGCTAATAGCCCCATTCAATATTTGGAACTGAGCTTCATTAACAACTCTGAGACTTCTTGTATCTTTCTCTTCTTCTTAGTCCTACTTGTTTTTGGCTGCTTGAGGACAAGCAACAGTTTAAGTATGGTGTTCTGATGACTGGATATTTTATACCCTTTTTGGTACTATTTTCTTAGTGTTTTTAGTTATATTTTATTAAGTTTTATTATATTTTAGTAGGTTTTAGTTTAAAATTCACATTTTGGATGCTACTTTGAGTTTTTGTGTTTTTCTTATGATTTTAGGTGATTTTTGAGTGAATTTGGCAAGCTTTGGCAAAGTCTGATTCAGAGGCAAAGAAAGGATAGCAGATGCTGTCAAATACTGACCTCCATGCATTCAAACGAGCATTTCTGGAGTTACAGAGGTCCAATTGATGCGCTCTAAGGCTAGAATCATAGAGCTTCATTCTCTGATCCGGAAGATCCAACCTTGTCTGTGGCATTTTGAGTAGGATCATCAGAGATTGAATTGCGTGAGCTTCATCCTCGTCCAGATTGACTGACCAGTTCTAGCGTTGAGTTTGGATCAGAGGAGATTAATGACCACTACCCCTGGCTTAATCACTTACAACCTCGCCATTGAATGAATCACTCATTGTTAAAGTAGTCAGTAAGAAGTATCAATCCGGAAGAACAAGCATCTCCGAGGCCTTAACTGGTTTCTTACTATTGTTTCTACATCAATTCTTTATTGCTTTCGTGATTGTTTTGTTTATGCGCCTATAACAAAAACAATCAACTTTCTATTCACCTGACTAAGATCTGCAAGATAACCACAGCTTGCTCAATCCGGCGATCCTCGTGGGATCGACCCTCACTCACCTGAGGTATTACTTGGACGATCTGGTGCACTTGCCAGTTCAGTTGTGCGAGTTTCATTTTCGTGCACCAGCTATCCACCTGGACATCATTTTGTTTTGTGCTAGAAGGGTGTCCATGGTGTCTAGTGCCATCACACCCTGTGCCACTTTCGGATGGATACATGAAATTGTTGGCCACCACTGTCTATATCAATTTCAATGCTTCTTCAAGCATCTTTCTATATAAGGAACCTCCAGTCGATGAGTCAATCATCGTTCTTGAGGCTTGAGAGATGCCATAATAAAATTTTTGGATTTGAAGCCATTCGGGAAAGGCATAGTGTGGACATCTTCTAAGCATCTCTTTGTACCTCTCTCAAGCTTCATAGAACCATTCGCACTCCTTTTAAGAGAATGAATTGATGTCGTTCCTCAACCAGGCTAGCTTTTGGGGTGGAAAGTATTTAGTTAGAAATTTGCTAACTAGATCCTCCCACAAAGTGATGCTGCCTACGGGTTGAGCTTGGAACCAGTATGTGACTTGGTCCCTCAAAGAGAACGAAAATAGCCTTAACCAGATGGCTTCAGAGCTAACTCCATTACTCTTCACAATATCACATAGCTGCAGAAAATTAGCTATGTGGATGTTTGGATCCTCTTGAGGGCTATATCCATATTGGTCTCGATGGACCAATTGGATTAGTGAAGGCTTTAGTTCAAAGTTATTTGCTTGGACCATGGGTCTTACTATGCTATCACCACAGCTTTCGGAGGTAGGCGTGTTATAGTCTCCAAGGATCCTTCTTGCGTTGTTCTGATCTTCTGCCATTCTCTCTTCTTATTCTTCTTCTCTCTTGGCTTTTGCTTTCTTTCTTAATTGAAATAGTGTTAGCTTTATTTGGGGATCTTACTGAAGAGATGTGGGATCTTCTCTCTCTAGCATGTGAAAACACAAGAGATCAAACGTAACTTGCGATATAAAAGAAAGAATAAAGAAGAAGAAAGAGAAATTAAACAAAATAAAGAAACTTGTTCTGAGGGTTACCTGACACGTTGAGTCCGGGCCGGACGTGAGGTATGGGTCCTCTTCAAGTGTCGATGTCCGACCTGTTGGTGTCGAGGTGCCGCCTATCCGAGCTCCTCGTGAGGGGTTGGGTGGTGGTACCTGCAAGAGACTCCAATACTTAAGTTAGCAAGGGCTTTAAGCAGGTTCCTTAGTAGAATCAGAGTATGAGTTATACCTCAAGGTTCCAGCATATTTATAGTAGAATTTGATTACCTCCTTTGGGAAGAAGATCTTTTTCTTGTCTTATATCTATTGGTAAGATCTTATCTTTTTGGTAACCGCCTTCCAGTATGCGGTGACCTTGCTGTATTGAGCTTCTTTCGGCCTATAGGTCGACATCCGACCTTTTTGAAGAGGTCGGTTGATAAACCACTATTTTATGGTTTATATTGTGCTTAATTGTATGGTTTTATCAATTCTTTACCCATTTATTCATATGATTGGCATGCATTTATATTTCCTTCCTAAAATTATTACATGATTGAATATTTGCTTCCTAAAGACTTTTAATTATGTATTTTAATTCTCCTTCATTCCATTAGATGTCGTAATCTGTGTGTTAAGTGTTTCAGGATTTATAGGGCATGAATGTGGTGCACGAAATTGTGATGTCCAGGCTCGAACAACCCCTGGCAACGTGAGCAACTTGGTACGCATAATCGTGATTACACTTTAATGATGTAAAATTCATGGCTCTTTCTTTCCCTGGCAATGGCGCCCAGAACATGGTGCCAATACCATGGTTCACAACTTCGATACAACTAACCAGCAAGTGCACTGGGTCGTCCAAGTAATACCTTACGTGAGTAAGGGTCGAATCCCACGGAGATTGTTGGTATGAAGCAAGCTATGGTCACCTTGCAAATCTCAGTTAGGCAGATATAAATTGATAATGATGTTTTCGAATAATAATTAATAGAATAGGGATAGAAATACTTATGTAATTCATTGGTGAGGATTTCAGATAAGCGAATGGAGATGCTTTCGTTCCTCTGAACCTCTGCTTTCCTGCTATCTTCATCCAATCAGTCTTACTCCTTTCCATGGCTGGCTTTATGCAAGGGCATCACCGTTGTCAGTGGCTACATCCCCTCCTCTCAGTGAATAATATGCTCACGCACCCTGTCACGGCACGGCTATTCATCTGTCGGTTCTCGATCATGCTGGAATAGGATTCACCCTCCTTTTGCGTCTGTCACTAACGCCCAACAATCGCGAGTTTGAAGCTCGTCACAGTCATTCAATCATTGAATCCTACTCGGAATACCACAGACAAGGTTTAGACTTTCCGAATTCTCTTGAATGCCGCCATCATTCTAGCTTACGCCACGAAGATTCTGGTTAGGAGATCTAAGAGATATTCATTCTAGCTTATTTCATGTAGAACGGAAGTGTTTGTCAGGCACGTGTTCATAGGGGAGAATGGTGATGAGCGTCACACATAATCATCACCTTCATCACGTTCTTGGGTGCGAATGGATATCTTAGAAGCGAAATAAGATGAATTGAATAGAAAACAGTAGTACTTTGCATTAATCTTTGAGGAACAGCAGAGCTCCACACCTTAATCTATGGAGTGTAGAAACTCTACCGTTAAAATTACATAAGTGAGAGGTCCAGGCATGGCCGAGATGGCCAGCCCCCAAAACGAGATCACAGGATCAAAATACAATCCCGGATGTCAAATACAATAGTAAGAGGTCCTATTTATAATAAACTAGCTACTAGGGTTTACATGAGTAAGTAATTGATGCATAAATCCACTTCTGGGGCCCACTTGGTGTGTGCTTGGGCTGAGCCTTAACTTTCCACGTGCAGAGGCCATTTGTGGAGTTGAACGCCAAGTTTTGATCCATTTTTGGCGTTCAACTCTGGTTTTGGATCCTTTTCTGGCGCTGGATGCCAGATTTGGGCAGAGAGCTGGCGTTGAATGCCAGTTTACGTCATCTATTCTTGGCCAAAGTATAGACTGTTATATATTTCTGGAAAGCCCTGGATGTCTACTTTCCAACGCAATTGGAAGCGCGCCATTTCGAGTTCTGTAGCTCCAAAAAATCCACTTTGAGTGCAGGGAGGTCAGAATCCAACAGCATCAGCAGTCCTTCTTCAACCTCTGAATCTGATTTTTGCTCAAGTCCCTCAATTTCAGTCAGAAAATACCTGAAATCACAGAAAAACAAAAAAACTCATAGTAAAGTCTAGAAATGTGAATTTAACATAAAATCTATTAAAAACATCCCTAAAAGTAACTAGATTCTACTAAAAATATACTAAAAACAATGCCAAAAAGCGTATAAATTATCCGCTCATCACAACACCAAACTTAAATTGTTGCTTGTCCCCAAGCAACTGAAAATCAAAATAGGATAAAAAGAATAGAATATACTATAAATTCCAAACTATCAATGAAACATAGCTCCAATCAGATGAGCGGGACTTGTAGCTTTTTGCCTCTTGAATAGTTTTGGCATCTCACTCTATCCATTGAGGTTCAGAATGATTGGCATCTATAGGAACTCAGAGTTTAGATAGTGTTATTGATTCTCCTAGTTCAGTATGATGATTCTTGAACACAGCTGTTTTATGAGTCTTGGCCGTGGCCCTAAGCACTTTGTTTTCCAGTATTACCACCGGATACATAAATGCCACAGACACATAATTGGGTGAACCTTTTCAGATTGTGACTCAGCTTTGCTAAAGTCCCCAATTAGAGGTGTCCAGGGTTCTTAAGCACACTCTTCTTTTACTTTGGACCTTGACTTTAACCGCTCAGTCTCAAGTTTTCACTTGACACCTACACGCCACAAGCACATGGTTAGGGACAGCTTGGTTTAGCCGCTTAGGCCAGGATTTTATTACTGTAGGCCCTCCTATCCACTGATGCTCAAAGCCTTGGGATCCTTTTTATTTCCCTTGCCTTTTGGTTTTAAGGGTTATTGGCTTTTTGCTCTTGCCTCTTGGTTTTAAGAGCTTTGGCTTTTTCTGCTTGCTTTTTCTTTCTATATTTTTTTTTATTCGCCTATTTTTTTTCTGCAAGCTTTGTTCTTTGCTGCTTTTTCTTGCTTCAAGAATCATTTTTATGGTTTTTCAGATTATCAAATAACATGTCTCCTAGTCATCATTCTTTCAAGAGCCAACATATTTAACATTCTTAAACAACAACTTCAAAAGACATATGCACTGTTCAAGCATATATTCAGAAAACAAGAAGCATTGCCACCACATCAATATAATTAAGCTAAGTTCAAGGATAAATTCAAAACTCATGTACTTCTTGTTCTTTTGAATTAAAACATTTTTCATTTAAGAGAGGTGATGGATTCATAGGACATTCATATCTTTAAGACATAGTTACTAACTACTAATGATCATGTAATGAAGACACAAACATAGATAAGCATCATAACATAGAAAACGAAAAAACAGAAGAAATAAGAGCAAGGAATGAATCCACCTTAGTGATGATGGCGTTTCAATGATGTTTTTGAGCTCTTCTATGTCTCTTCCTTGCCTTTGTGGCTTGATTCCTAGTGATTTTTGGTATTTCTATCCTCAGTTGCTTCCAATAATTATGTGGAGGGAAGTGCATCCCCTGAGGTATCTCAGGGATCTCTTGATTTGTAGCCACATGTTCTACCACTGAGCTATAGATCCTTTACATAATTGTTTTACCACACCAAACTTAGAATGTTGCTCGCCCTCGAGCAAAAGAAGAAGGAATAGATGAAGAAGAAGATGTGGCAAAAAAACTAGGATTATGAGGAAGGAAGGTGGGAATCCTGTGGGGTCCACAGATCCTGAGATGATCCTGTGAGGTCCACAGATCCTGAGGTGTCAAGGCATTTACATCCCTACACCAATTTAGGCATGTAAAATGCCCTTGCACACAGCTCTGGGCGTTCAGCGCCAAGTTGGTGCCCATTTTGGGCGTTCAACGCCGATTTGTTGCCATTTCTGGCGTTGAACGCCAGAACCATGCTTGTTCTGGGCGTTCAGCGCCAGGATGCTGCCCATTTTGGGCGTTCAGCGCCAGAACCATGCTCTGTTCTGGCGTTGAACGCCAGGCAGATGCTTCCTCCAGGGTGTGATTTTTTTCTACTGTTTTTGATTCCGTTTTCAATTTTTATATTTATTTTGTGACCCCCACATGATCATGAACCTATAAAGACATATAACTAAGAAAAATATAGTTAGATAAATAAAAATTGGGTTGCCTCCCAACAAGCGCTTCTTTAATGTCAATAGCTTGACAGTGGGCTCTCATGGAGCCTCACAGATGTTCAGAGCATTGTTGAGACTCTCCAACACCAAACTTAGAGTTTGGATATGGGAGTTCAACACCAAACTTAGAGTTTGGTTGTGGCCTCCCAACACCAAACTTAGAGTTTGATTGTGGGGGCTCTGGTTGACTCTGTTTTGAGATAAGCTTTTCATGCTTCCTCTCCATGGTTGCAGAGGGAGATCCTTGAGTTTTAAACACAAGGGAGTCCTCATTCCATTGAAGGACTATTTCACCTCTGTCAACATCAATCACAGCTCTTGCTGTGGCCAGGAAAGGTCTTCCTAGGATGATGGATTCATCCTCTTCCTTTCCAGTATCCAGGACTATGAAATCAGCAGGGATGTAAAGGCCTTCAACCTTTACTAATACGTCCTCTACTTGTCCATATGCCTGTTTTCTTGAATTGTCTGCCATCTCTAATGAGATTTTAGCAGCTTGCACCCCATAGATTCCCAGTTTCTCTATTACAGAGAGGGGCATGAGGTTTATTCCTGAACCAAGATCACACAGAGCCTTAAAGATCATGGTGCCTATGGTACAAGGTATTATGAACTTTCCAGGATCCTGTCTCTTCTGAGGCAATGTCAGTTGATCCAGATCACTTAGTTCATTGAGGAACAAGGGAGGTTCAACTTCCCAAGTATCAATGCCAAATAATTTGGCATTTAGCTTCATGATTGCACCAAGAAACTTAGCAGTTTGCTCTTCAGTAACATCCTCATTCTCTTCAGAAGAGGAATACTCATCAGAGCTCATGAAGGGCATAAGGAGGTTCAATGGAATCTCTATGGTCTCTAGATGAGCCTCAGAGTCCTTTGGTTCCTCAGAGGGAAGCTCCTTATTGATCACTGGACGTCCCAGGAGGTCTTCCTCCTTGGGATTCACGTCCTCTTCTCTCCTCACAGGTTCGGCCATGATGCTTATGTCAATGGCCTTGCACTCTCCTTTTGGATTCTCTTCTGTATTGCTTGGGAGAGTACTAGGAGGGATTTCAGTGATCCTTTTACTCAGCTGGCCCACTTGTGCTTCCAAATTTCTAATGGAAGATCTTGTTTCATTCATGAAACTTACAGTGGCCTTAGATAGATCAGAGACTAAGTTTGCCAAATTAGAAGTATTTTGTTTAGAGTTCTCTGTCTGTTGCTGAGTGGATGATGGAAAAGGTTTATTATTGTTAAACCTGTTTCTTCCACCATTATTAAAGCCTTGTTGAGGCTTTTGATCCTTCCATGAGAAATTTGGATGATTTCTCCATGATGAGTTATGGGTGTTTCCATAAGGTTCACCTAAATAATTCACCTCTGCTATTGCAGGGTTTTCAGGATCATAAGCTTCTTCTTCAGAAGATGCCTCTTGAGTACTGTTGGATGCAGCTTGCATTCCATGCAGACTCTGAGAGATCATATTGACTTGTTGAGTCAATATTTTGTTCTGAGCCAATATGGCATTCAGAGTATCAACTTCAAGAACTCCCTTCTTCATAGGCGTCCCATTACTCATAGGATTCCTTTCAGAAGTGTACATGAACTGGTTATTAGCAACCATGCCAATGAGTTCTTGAGCTTCTGCAGGCATTTTCTTTAGGTGAATGGATCCACCTGCAGAAGTGTCCAGTGACATCTTTGATAGCTCAGATAAACCATCATAGAATATATCCAGGATGGTCCATTCTGAAAGCATGTTAGAAGGACACTTTTTGGTCAACTGTTTGTATCTTTCCCAAGCTTCATAGAGGGATTCACCTTCTTTCTGTCTGAAGGTTTGAACATCAGCTCTAAGCTTGCTCAGCTTTTGAGGAGGAAAGTACTTGGCTAAGAAAGTCGTGACCAGCTTATCCCAAGAGTTCAGGCTGTCTTTGGGTTGAGAATCCAACCATAATCTAGCTCTATCTCTTACAACAAAGGGAAAAAGCATGAGCCTGTAGACTTCAGGATCTACTCCATTAGTCTTAACAGTATCGCATATCTACAAGAATTCAGTTAAGAACCGAAAAGGATCTTCATATGGAAGTCCATGAAACTTGCAGTTCTGCTGCATCAGAGAAACTAATTGAGGTTTCAACTCAAAGTTGTTTGCTCCAATGGCAGGAATGGAGATGCTTCTTCCATGTAAATTGAAATTAGGTGCAGTAAAGTCACCAAGCATCTTCCTTACATTATTATTATTTTCGGCTGCCATCTCCTCTTCCTGTTCAAAAATTTCTGAAAGGTTTTCTCTGGATTGTTGTAATTTAGCTTCTCTTAATTTTCTCTTCAGAGTCCTTTCAGGTTCTGGATCTGCCTCAATAAGAATGTTCTTGTCCTTGCTCCTGCTCATATGACAAAGAAGAGGGCACAGAAAAAATAATAATAATAATATGGATCCTTTATACCACAGTATAGGGATCCCTGTGTGAATAGAAGAAGAGGGGGAGACAAAGAATGTAATATAATGGAAGAAACACAACTGTGAGGAGGGTTGAGATGTGAGATGAGGTGTTAGTAGATGAATAAATAAATAGAATAAGATGAGAGAGGGAGAATATTTTTCGAAAAATATTTTTGAAAAAGAGTTAGTGATTTTCGAAAATGGTTTTTTTTTTTAAAAATGTTAGTATTTTTCGAAAAAAAATTTTTTTAAAATAAAAATAAGAATAATTAGTTAATTAAAAAGAAATTTTTGAAAAAGGGGGAAGATATTTTCGAAAATTAGAGAGAGAGAGTTAGTTAGGTAGTTTTGAAAGAGTTAAGAAACAAACAAAAAGTTAGTTAGTTAGTTGAAACAAATTTTGAAAAGATAAGAAGTTAGGAAGTTAGAGAAGATATTTTGAAATCAAATTTTTGAAAAAGATAAGAAGATATTTTTGAAAAGATATGATAGGAATTAGTTTTTGAAAAAGATTTGATTTTTAAAATCTCAATTAATGACTTGATTCACAAGAAATCACAAGATATGATTCTAGAACTTAAAGTTTGAATCTTTCTTAACAAGTAAGTAACAAACTTGAAATTTTTGAATCAAAACATTAATTGTTTATGTTATTTTCGAAAATTTGGTATAAAAATAAGAAAAAGATTTTTGAAAAATATTTTTGGAATTTTCGAAAATAACTAAGACTTTTGGAAAAGATTTGATTTTTGAAAAAGATTTTGAAAAAGATAAGATTTTCAAATTGAAAATTTGATTTGACTCATAAGAAACAACTTGATTTTAAAAATTTTTGAAAAAGTCAATCCAAATTTTCGAATTTGATGAGAGAAAAAGGGAAAGATATATTTTTTTGATTTTTGAAAAACATGAAAATTATGCTATGCATGAAATTTTTAGATCAAAACAATGAATGCATGCAAGGATGCTATGAATGTCAAGATGAACACCAAGAACACTATGAAGATCATGATGAACATCAAGAACACATTTTTGAAAAAATTTTTAATGCAAAGAAAACATGCAAGACACCAAACTTAGAATTCTTTAATGCTTAGACACTAAGAATTCAAGAATGCATATGAAAAACAAGAAAAGACACAAAACAAAAAATCATCAAGATCAAACAAGAAGACTTACCAAGAACAACTTGAAGATCATGAAGAACACTATGAATGCATGATATTTTCGAAAAATGCAAGATGCATATGCAAGTGACACCAAACTTATGATATGACTCAAGACTCAAATAAGAAACAGAAAAATATTTTTGATTTTTATGATTTTCTAATTTTTTTTGTAATTTTTTTTTTCGAAAATTATGTGAAAAAGGAAAATAAGGATTCCAAAATTTTTAATATGAATTCCAGGAATCTTGCATTCTTAGTCTAAAGCTTCAGTCTAGGAATTAGACATGGCTCACTAGCCAGCCAAGCTTTCAAAGAAAGCTCCAGTCCAAAACACTAGACATGGCCAATGGCCAGCCAAGCTTTAGCATGTAACACCAGAGTATATTGCTCTTGATAACAAATTGCTGCTCATCATTTATCAAGTATGTAACTTACCTCTGATGGTTTGGAAGCCTCAGTCCAAAAGAATTTAGACATGGCTTTACAGCCAGCCAGGCTTCACATGCTTCATGAAACACTAGAATTCATTCTTAAAAATCTTGAATAAAATTTTTGAAAACATTTTTATTTTTTTTCGAAAACAGATGAGAGATTTTTGAAAATATTTTTGAAAGATTTTTGAAAACAAAATGAAAAGAAAATTACCTAATCTGAGCAACAAGATGAGCCGTCAGTTGTCCAAACTCAAACAATCCCCGGCAACGGCGCTAAAAATTTGGTGCACGAAATTGTGATGTCCAGGCTCGAACAATCCCTGGCAACGTGAGCAACTTGGTACGCATAATCGTGATTACACTTTAATGATGTAAAATTCATGGCTCTTTCTTTCCCTGGCAATGGCGCCCAGAACATGGTGCCAATACCATGGTTCACAACTTCGATACAACTAACCAGCAAGTGCACTGGGTCGTCCAAGTAATACCTTACGTGAGTAAGGGTCGAATCCCACGGAGATTGTTGGTATGAAGCAAGCTATGGTCACCTTGCAAATCTCAGTTAGGCAGATATAAATTGATAATGATGTTTTCGAATAATAATTGATAGAATAGGGATAGAAATACTTATGTAATTCATTGGTGAGAATTTCAGATAAGCGAATGGAGATGCTTTCGTTCCTCTGAACCTCTGCTTTCCTGCTATCTTCATCCAATCAGTCTTACTCCTTTCCATGGCTGGCTTTATGCAAGGGCATCACCGTTGTCAGTGGCTACATCCCCTCCTCTCAGTGAATAATATGCTCACGCACCCTGTCACGGCACGGCTATTCATCTGTCGGTTCTCGATCATGCTGGAATAGGATTCACCCTCCTTTTGCGTCTGTCACTAACGCCCAACAATCGCGAGTTTGAAGCTCGTCACAGTCATTCAATCATTGAATCCTACTCGGAATACCACAGACAAGGTTTAGACTTTCCGGATTCTCTTGAATGCCGCCATCATTCTAGCTTATGCCACGAAGATTCTGGTTAGGAGATCTAAGAGATATTCATTCTAGCTTATTTCATGTAGAACGGAAGTGTTTGTCAGGCACGTGTTCATAGGGGAGAATGGTGATGAGCGTCACACATAATCATCACCTTCATCACGTTCTTGGGTGCGAATGGATATCTTAGAAGCGAAATAAGATGAATTGAATAGAAAACAGTAGTACTTTGCATTAATCTTTGAGGAACAGCAGAGCTCCACACCTTAATCTATGGAGTGTAGAAACTCTACCGTTAAAATTACATAAGTGAGAGGTCCAGGCATGGCCGAGATGGCCAGCCCCCAAAACGAGATCACAGGATCAAAATACAATCCTGGATGTCAAATACAATAGTAAGAGTTCCTATTTATAATAAACTAGCTACTAGGGTTTACATGAGTAAGTAATTGATGCATAAATCCACTTCTGGGGCCCACTTGGTGTGTGCTTGGGCCGAGCCTTAACTTTCCACGTGCAGAGGCCATTTGTGGAGTTGAACGCCAGGTTTTGATCCATTTCTGGCGTTCAACTCTGGTTTTGGATCCTTTTCTGGCGCTGGACGCCAGATTTGGGCAGAGAGCTGGCGTTGAACGCCAGTTTACGTCATCTATTCTTGGCCAAAGTATGGACTATTATATATTTCTAGAAAGCCCTGGATGTCTACTTTCCAACGCAATTGGAAGCGCGCCATTTCGATTTCTGTAGCTCTAGAAAATCCACTTTGAGTGCAGGGAGGTCAGAATCCAACAGCATCAGCAGTCCTTCTTCAACCTCTGAATCTGATTTTTGCTCAAGTCCCTCAATTTCAGTCAGAAAATACCTGAAATCACAGAAAAACACACAAACTCATAGTAAAGTCCAGAAATGTGAATTTAACATAAAATCTATTAAAAACATCCCTAAAAGTAACTAGATTCTACTAAAAATATAATAAAAACAATGCCAAAAAGCGTATAAATTATCCGCTCATCAGAATGACTTAGAGATTAGAAAGGAAGCTTACAAAAATGGAAGGAACACAAGAAATTAAGGAGATGACCAGCGAGAAGTGATGCAGACGCATGGCTCACGCGACCGCGCAACATAGAGGAAATCGCAGTGACGCGGACGCATGGCTCACGCGACCGCGCGGATTGGAACTGCACAAGTGACGCGGATGCATGGACGACGCGCACGTGTTGCAAGGCAAAACGCTGAATGATGCGTCCGCATGAATGACGCGATTGCGTGACATGCGCAATCTGCAGAGTCTACAGAATTCGTTGGGGGCAATTTTGGGCCCTGTTTTGACCCAATTTTTGGCCCAGAAAAGCAGACTAGAGCCAAGGAACATGGAGAAACGAAAGAGAACGATTGATTACAGACAATTCTCAGTTTTAGATCTAGTTTTACTCATCCCCTAGGTTTTCTCTCTGCACATTCATAGTTCTTAGGATTTATTTTTATTACTTTTCACATTGGGATATTGAGAAGAGTTATTACCTCAGCGAGACTTCATCATTCTAGTTTGTTTTCTTTACCTGTCTCTTACTCTTCCATGTCCTTTGTTTACTCAGAAATATTATTGGATTATTTTTAAAATTTATTAATACAAGAACTATTTTTATTTTTAATTGATCCCTTTGATTATTATTTATCATGTCTTTCTATATCTCCCTTTCCTATGTTATGAATTCTACATTTACAATGAGCGAGTAGTTCCATAACTTGGATGGGAGTTGATTGAAGGGAAGACCTTGAGTTGGAATGCTTAAAAGAAAAATTGTAATTGAGTTTATTGTTGGATTGCCCTCTAGTCACTGACACCAATCCTTTTCAATTGAGAGGATTGGAACTTGTGAATAGAAATAGCTTTCCAACTTGCTTGACTTTCCCTTACCTAGTAAGGGATAACTAAACAGAACAACCCTCAATTATCAATTAATCTTGAGATACTCCAACAAGAATAGGGCTTCCGACTAATCCACTCCCAGTCAAGGCTTTTATTTAAAATTACACAAATTCTCTAATTTAATTTCCTGTTATTCAACTCAAACCATTTTTTTGAAAACATCTGATTAATAAAATGGTACACCTTTCTGCAACTCGTTAGGAGACGACCTGGGACTCATACTCCCAGTATTTTAATTTAAATTTTGTAACAACCCTTCTAAATTGATAAGCGGATTTCTGGTTGGATAAGAACTGTACTTGCAACGTATCTCTTCTAATAATTTCTTAACTCGCCAATTTCTGCCACGTCAATTTTTGGCGCCGTTGCCGGGGAGTTGCAATAGAGTGCTAAAGTTATTAATTGGAATTTATTTATTTGCATTTTATTTTATTTTGCTACTATGAGCTTCATGTTTCTTTCGTTAAATGACGCGTTCACTTCCTGATCCAAGCTTGCCAGTATTCAATCCTGAGATTGAAAGAACTATTTCACGAATAAGGCAAGCTCGGCGTCGGTTAGTCCTCTCTGAGGGCGGATCTGAAACGTCACTTGAGGAAGAAATAGGCTCTCTTTCTGCTGATTCGGTTGATTTACGTGCAGGTGACATGGCAGCACCTAGGAGAATTACTATCCAGGAGGCTGGAGCCCCTGATTTTTCAATGCAACCGTTTCAAGTGCATCACCCAGCGGTGGCTACAGACTTTGAAATAAAGACTGCACTGCTCAATTTGATGCCCAAGTTTCATGGCTTACCTGCTCAAGAGCCTATCAAGCACCTTAGAGACTTCCAAGCAGCCTGTTCTACTGTCAGGCATGATGGTACAGATGAAACTTCAATTTTGTTAAAAGCCTTCCCATTCTCTCTTGAGGAAAAGGCGAGAGAGTGGTACTACACTCAACCCGCAGCAACTGTATCCAACTAGGATACACTTAGAAGAGAATTTTTGGAAAAATTCTTTCCAGCTAAAGTTACTGATAAACTGAGAAAAGACATTTTCATGATTGTTCAGGACGAATCCGAGACTCTCTACGAATACTGGGAGCGCTTCAAGAATCTTCTGGAAGCATGCCCCCACCATATGATTGACAAGATAGTGTTGCTCGGCTACGTCACACAGGGCATGATGCCTCAAGATAAGACCACATTGGAAAGTGCTAGCAATGGGTCTATGAAGAAGTACAAGACCACTGATGAGGCATGGCAATTAATCAGCGACTTGGCTGAGTCTACAAGGAATCACAGGCAGAAACAAGGCCGTTCAGAAGTTATTGCAGAAGTATCCTCTAGCAGAGAGACTGCTGCTCTAACTCAAAGTATCTGTGAAATGACCAACTTACTGAAGCAGATGCAATTGAATCAACAACAAGTTCAGCAAGCTCAACCTTTCCCACCACAGCAAAGCCAACAGTTAGTCCCACAGAGAGTTTGCAGAATCTGTGCTGATTATAGCCATTATACTGATGAATGTCCGCAGCTCCAGCAGGAAGATAACACCGTGGCAGCCACTCATAACTTCTATGACCGTCCCAACCAAGGGTACAATTAAGGTGGCAATTACATCCATGGATGGCAGGACAATTCTAACCAAAATTGGAGAGATAATTCTAACCAGAATTGGAGGGACAACAATAACAGAGGAGGCAGAGATAATCAGGGAAATCAGAGGTTGAATAATAACAACAACAGGCAGCAGAACCAGAACCAGCCTTACAGAGCACCTCACCTGAGGCAATCCCAAAGATCACAGCACAACCAACAGCAGACCTCTCAGATCACTTACCCCTCTTTATTTTCTAATGATGAGTTACTACAATCTATTGATCGGAGACAACAGACCATGGAAAATAACCTTAATTCTACCCTAAATGGTCTGAACTCTACCTTGCAAGCTCTTATCTCACAGATTGGATCAATGAATAACTCCAATAACCAGCCTTTGAGCTCCAGTGGAATCCCCTCTCAACCATTACCCAATCCAAAGGGTGGCATCAATGCCATCACCCTAAGGTCCGGAACCACACTGCAGGAGAGGAATCAGAAGGAGCCAAACCCACCAGAACACGCCTCAGCTGAAGAGGTGGTGGAAGTAGAAGATGTTGAAGAGGAAGAGGACATACAGGACATGGTTGATGAAGAAGAAGTTCAACCACGGGAAGAAGCACCAGAGGACGCTGAAGCTGTGAAGGACGCCATTCCTATTCCATTTCCACAAATTGCAAGGAAGGCCAGAAAGCAGTTGGAACCCGATCCCAAAATGGTAGAGATATTCAAAAAGGTTGAGGTAACTGTTCCCCTTTTTTATGTTATTCAGCAGGTACCTAAGTAAACAAAGTTTCTAAAAGATTTATGTATACATAAAGACAAAATTAATGAATTAGAAACTATTCCTTTAGGTAGTTCTATATCTGCTTAAATGGGAGGTATACCTGAAAAGTGTAGTGATCCAGGTCCATGTGTGGTTAATTGTATTATTGGTGGTGTGATATTTTTTGACTGCATGTGTGATTTAGGAGCATGTGTTAGTATAATGCCTTTGTCTATATATGATACCTTGAGGCTCCCTCCCTTAAAAAGGTCAGCAGCTCGTTTTGTGTTAGCAGATAAAAGCATTATTACGGTGGTTGGAATAGCTGAAGATGTATTAGTGGGCATTAAGGGGCTCACATTTCCCATTGACTTTTATATCCTGGACATGCCCCAAAATGACTCAGAGAAGCCATCATCAATCCTACTAGGAAGACCATTCCTAAAGACCTCAAAGTTCAAATTAGATGCTTTTTCAGGAACATACTCTTTTGAAATAGATGGCCGAGTAGTAATCTTCAATCTGAATGGAGCTATGAAGCATCCTCTGGAGGATCATTCTATCCTCCAGTGTGACATCAAAGATGAAACCGTGGCTGAAATTCACTAGGAGGAATTTGAAGAGAAGTACATAGGACAGGGTTCGAGTGTGGGGACACTTTCTGAGGACAATGACAGTGCTTTACCATTGTTACCAGCTCCAGACAACCCAGAGCCTGACCATGAGCAGAAGTTAGAATTGAAACCCCTCCCTCCACACCTCAAATATGCTTACCTTGAGGACAAGCAGAAGTTTCCAGTTATCATTGCAAGGGAACTCACTTCTCAACAAGAAGAGCAGCTACTTAGTGTGTTGAGGAGGTATAAAAACGCACTTGAGTGGAGTTTGGCAGACATAGTAGGCATCAACCCTCAAGTTTGTGAGTACAGAATATTTTTAGAAGAGGGAGCAAAGCCTGTCCGTCAACCCCAGAGGAGACTGAACCCCACTATCTTAGAGGTTGTCAAGAAGGAAATGACCAGACTACTGGAGGCAGATATCATCTATCCAATCTCAGACAGTGAATGGGTAAGCCCAGTACAAGTGGTGCCCAAGAAGTCTGGAGTCACTACAGTGAAGAATGAGCATGGAGAGCTCATGGCAACCAGAGTTCAGAACGCCTAAAGGGTCTGCATTGACTACAGACACCTAAACCAGGCCACTCGTAAGGATCACTATCCTCTTCCATTCATTGATCAAATGCTGGATCGCTTGTCAGGTAAATCACATTATTGTTTCTTAGATGGTTACACAGGCTATTTCCAGATTCATATAGCTCCTGAAGATCAAGAAAAGACCACTTTTACATGTCCTTTTGGAACTTATGCTTATAAGAGAATGCCCTTTGGCTTGTGCAATGCACCAGCTACTTTCCAAAGGTGCATGATGAGTCTTTTCTCTGATCTTATTGAGGACTGTATGGAGGTTTTTATGGATAACTTTAGTGTATATAATGATTCATTCAATCTTTGCTTGGATAGTTTATCTAGAGTGTTAGATAGATGTGTCAGTACAAACCTTGTATTGAATTTTGAAAAATGTCACTTTATGGTTAAACAAAGGATTGTACTAGGACATGTTATGTCTAATACTAGAATTTCTGTAGATCCAGCAAAGGTGGATGTTATTTCTAGTTTACCTTACCCCTCCTCTGTGAGGGAAGTCCGTTCGTTTCTTGGCCATGCAGGTTTTTACAGGAGATTCATTAAGGACTTTAGTAAGGTAGCACTTTCCTTATCCAGACTACTGCAGAAAGATATTGAGTTCGAGTTCCGTGAGGATTGCAAACAAGCGTTTAATAAGCTGAAGACCGCCCTGACTCAAGCTTCAATTGTGAGAGGACCAGACTGGAGCCAGCCATTTGAAATAATGTGCGATGCCTCCAACCATGCAGTAGGTGCAGCACTGGCTCAGCATGAAGGTAAGGACCCCTTTGTAATTGCTTATGCGTCTAAAACTTTAGATGCCCGTCAGTCTAATTATACTACTACTGAGAAAGAGCTTCTTGCTATTGTTTTTTCTCTGGATAAATTCCGAGCCTATTTACTTGGTACGAAAGTAGTAGTGTACCCAGACCACGCAGCTCTAAAATATCTATTAGCTAAAAAGGAATCCAAACCAAGCCTTATACATTGGATACTGCTACTACAAGAATTTGATTTAGAAATTAAGGATAGGAGTGGTAACCAGAATCTAGTGGTAGACCACTTGAGTCGCCTTGAGCACATTAAGCATGACTCCACTCCTATAGCTGATAATTTCCCATTTGATAACCTGCAAGCAGTATCTGAGGTAGTCCCTTGGTATGCACCTATAGCTAATTATCTAGTTAGCCGCACTTTTCCTCCAAACTTTACTAAGCATCAAAGAGACAAGCTGAAAAGTGAGTCTAAATATTATATATGGGATGACCCATATTTATGGAGATGTGGCACTGACCAGGTAATTAGAGGGTGTGTGCCTCAATCAGAATTCCAGTCCATTTTAGAGGCCTGCCACTCATCTGAGAGTGGAGGACACTTTGGCCCTCAAAGAACAGCTAGAAAAATCTTAGACTGTGGATTCTGGTGGCCTACTCTTTTTAGAGATGCTGCTGAATTTTGTAAATCTTGTTTCCCATGCCAAAAATTTGGTAATATATCCAAGAAGGATGAGATGCCTCAACAAATTATGCTTTTTTGTGAAGCTTTTGATGTTTGGGGCATTGACTTCATGGGTCCATTTCCAAATTTTAATGGTCATTTTTATATATTGTTAGCTGTGGATTACATTTCCAAATGGGTGAAAGCAATTCCTACCCCCACTGATGATGCTAACACTGTTATTTTCTTTGTTAGAAACCACATTATTTGTCGCTTTGGATCCCCACGAGCAATCGTGAGCGATCAAGGCACCCATTTTTGTAACAGGAAACTAACAGGCTTACTGAAGAAGCATGGGATAATTCATAAAGTTGCAACAGCCTACCATCCTCAGACTAATAGGCAAGCCGAGGTGTCAAACAGAGAGATAAAGCGTATATTGCAAAAGATAGTCAAACCTCATATGAGAGACTGGAGCACCAGGCTACAAGATGCACTTTGGGCATACAGAACAGCATACAAGACACCCATTGGAATGAGTCCTTTCCGCTTAGTTTATGGAAAAGCCTGCCATCTCCCAGTTGAAGTAGAGCACAAAGCCTTTTGGGCAGTAAAGGAATGCAATATGGGATTTGAAACAGCCGGAGTTGAGAGGAAGTTGCAACTGCAATAATTAGAAAGCCTTCGCTTGGAAGCTTATGAGAACTCAAGGCTGTACAAGGAGAAGATGAAGGCTGTACATGATAAGCACATCAAGAGGAGAGAGTTCCAACCTGGGGACTTAGTCCTCCTTTATAAATCTCGACTGAGGCTCATGCCAGGCAAGTTGAGATCAAGATGGGAAGGTTCATACAGAGTAGAGAAGGACGAGCCGTACGGAGTTTTTCACCTAAGTCATCCTTCAAGCTCTGAACTCATCAAAGTTAATGGACATCGTTTAAAGCTGTACCATGGCAAGAAGTTGAAGAAAAACAAGGAGCTCGAGATCTTCCTCTTGGAAGATCCACACATAGCCGAAGACTGAGCTAGTGGAGCGTCCAACTTACGGACGTTAAAGCAAAGTTCTAGGTGGGAGACAACCCACCATGGTATGATCGTTCTTTTCTTTATTTGTAGTTTTCTTTTTCCATAACTCTTCTCCTTATTCGCACATATAGCTTGCATCTGCATTTGCATATTTTTATATATAAAAAAAAATTTTCACGCGATGCGACCGCATCAATGACGCGTCCGCGTCGCAGGTGGCTCAGAAAGAATAAGAAAGCGAACAGAAAGTCACGCGAGAGCGTGGTTGGAGGCGTGCCTTTGGCACAAATTGCCCCACGCGACCGCGTGCCCCACGCGTCCGCGTCGGGTGGAAAATTTGCCTCCCACGCGACCGCGTCACCCACGCGGCCGCGTGACCTGAAAATCGACGTGAAAAGGGTACATAGCCGAAAGTTATGCTGGAGTGGTGCTGGACTAGCGCTAGATGCACAGCCCTTACCACGCGAATGCGTGCCCCACGCGTTCGTGTCATATCCCAATATTGGCCACTCACGCGGTCGCATGACCCACGCGATCGCGTCACCCATATTTTGGCAAAATAAGATTTCGAACAGAGACTTGTGCGAGCGCGAGGCTGCCCTCGCGCCAATAGCATAAAACGTGTCATGCGACCACGTGACCGACGCGACCGCGTCAATCCGAATAAGCGCAATTCGCGCAAACGCGTCCGCGTCGCTTGCGCCGCATAGTTTACCCTGATTTGCCAAATATCTTATCTTTCTTTTCCCCAAATCCTATTTTCTCTTTTCCCTCCTTCTTCCTTCTTCCTTCTTCCTTCTTTCTCACTTTCTTCTCTCTCTCTCTCTCATTCCCATTATCAAGGTTTTTCTTTTCTTCTTCCTTCCTTACTTTTCCATTATCTTTCTTATTTTTATGTTTTCTTCTTTTCTTTTCTTTTTACTTTCATTATCCATATTTTCTTTTTCTTTTTTTTTTCTTTTAATTGGTGTTAGAAATTTAATTGAGTCATTATTTCTCATTATATGCTTGTGGATTGTTGCAAAATTGTCTGGCAATTATATATTACTTTTTAAAGGGTTGCTTGCATGTTCAAATTATTATTTTCAATAGTTTATTCATCATGCATGCTACATGTTTGCGAAAAAGCCCATATGGTATTATGCATTTTCTACATTATTCTATTCTACTATTCAATGCTTGCTTTTCATAAATTTCCTTTACTATTTTATTAATTTAATTTAATTGTCAATACAAACGTGATGGTTAGTTTGTTACGAGTGATAACATATTTAACAAATTAAATGCTTGATCTATGCTACTCGTGCCTTTGCCTGCATGCCAATAAACACCTTGCATTTAATTGTCATCAAATGCACTTTCTATATTTCCATTGGTGAACTTTTCACATGTAGTCATGACCATGTGTTAACAACATCCTCTTTACCGTGCATTGATTATCACTTATACCATCCTCTTCCTTGCTCTGTCCCTTTGAATTCATGTTACTTTCTTTTTTCCTTTTCAGGATGGCCACCAAGAAAGGAAAAAAGAAAGCTACTCCCAAACCACCAGCAAGAAGAGGAACAAAAAGAGCATTAGTGGCAAAGCCTTCTTCAACTGCAGTCAAGCCCTCAACAAAAAGAATTAAGAGGATTATAAAGGTTGATGAAAAAGAAAAAGCCTTCCCAGCAAAGGACACTGCGCGATTTCCCAATCGCTACTGTGAGCAGATGTTCCCTATCCTGGCAGAACGGAGCTACAACAACGAATACCTTCTTACCCTCCCACCCAATATTGCTACCTTTGTTGAGCCGCAAATTGAACGAAGACAATGGGGTTTCCTCTAGAGATAGCCAAGGCAGGTTAATCTTTCTTGGGTAGTTGAGTTCTACTCTAATTTCCACCTGCCAACCCTGCAGTCTGTCTATGTACGTCAGAAGCAAGTCCCCATTATAGAATAGGCCATTCAACAAGCTCTAGATCTTTCCCCTGCTCTAGAAGGATTTGATGCCTTTCAAGAAGCCTCACTCAAGCGCCAGATGTACCAATTTGACTGGGACGCCGTTCTCAGAGTTATTGCACTACCTGGCAGCAGATGGATCTATGGATACCACCGTTCTTGTAAGACCCAGAACTTTTGAAAAAGTCTTATTATGATCAAGTCTCAAATCCTATAGTTATTTATAGCCTTAATTTCAGAAATTATCTTATTAAAGATAATTAAGGCAAGTTTTGATTTATTGAATTTGAGATGAGTTATGATTATTATCCAATTTTATAATTATTGGATTATTTTCTATATTTAAAGTATAAAGTTGATAGTTATGAAATAATAAGAATTTTATATGATTTGGACTAAGTAATTAATATTTTAAATATTAATACTGCTATTTTGGAAAATGAAGAAACTAAGTATATTACTTCTAATTATTTGATTTGGGCATTTTATTGAAAATAAATTGTAAAATTGATGAGTAAATAGTATTTTCTATATATAATTAGTGTTGGATTTATATTGGGTTTTAATTACTATATTTTCCCCAATTTCATTTGAAATTACCAAAATGTCCCTAACCCTAATTTGGATACACCATCCCCTAAAACCCTTCTCCTCACGCTGCACAGCTACCAGTCTCTCCTCCATCCTTTTTGCTGTGCAGCCCTGTGCTGAACACACACACACACACTGCTCTTGAGGAGAAACGAAGAAAAGCGAAAGGGGGAAAGAGGGAGAAGGAGATCCAGAAGGGAGGAAGAGCACCGGGGAAGCAGCAACTCGCAGGCCAGCCGTGTTCTGCCACCACATCCAGCTCCTCACCGTCGCGCTACCGATTTGCCGCCGATCCCGTCATCCGCGCCGTCGTACTTGCCGCGAGTCCAGCGCCGTCGTTGCCATCTTTGCACGAGGAAAGGTAGAAGCTAGCAGTGGAGGGCGGCGCATGAGAGGGAGTTCGTGCCTCACCGCCGTCACCCATGGGGCCACGAACTGTGCCGGTCGTCGCCGCGTTGCGTCGGGGAGGAAGGCTGAGACTGAGCGTCGTTGGGAGAGAGGACGACGCGAGCTGGAGGTCCGGTCGTCGTTGTGCTATGGAGCAGACTGAACCACGCCGCGTTGTTGGGGTTCTCACCGTCGCTGGAAAAGGATTCAGGCCGCCGCAAGTGTCGCGGTCAGAGGAGGAAGCTGCGCCCCTGTGTCTTGACCGCCGGGAGTGGTTCTGCGACTTCCGGGATCACCACCGGAGCTCCGGGCTGAGCTTCTGCCACTTGAGATCCTGCTGCCGTCACCGGAAATGTTTGCCGGTAAGGGTTTTAATTGAGGTTTCTGCCTTTTTGGATTTCGAGAAGGTTTAATGCTGCGTGGTTTTTATAGTTGATCCACCGGAGCTTCTGGCCGTCGCCGGAGTTGTTGCCGGGCCTGTTCGAAATCGCAGCTGCTTCGTTTCGCTAGTTCAGTAAGTAATTTATGTTTGAAAAAGCCTCGCGTTAGTATTCGTATGTGTTTGATTAATGAATATGAGTTTTGGTAACGTGGGGTCGAGTCCTGATTATTATATGTTGCGAATAATGTTGATATGGTTATTACGAACGTGACTGGGAGCTGAGATTTTGGTTGCCGTCAGTTCGGGTTGAGGCGGAAAGGACTCTGTGAGACGTTTGGGTTATGGAATTTGCGTTTTGAGGTAGGGGCGCTTTCCAAAAACTATATTCTTATATATTGGAGTTATTACATATGGATACTGATGTGAGAGAATATGTATTTGGTGATTGTATTGGCCTTATGTATGGCTTGATTTGCCTTGGTTGATTATGAACGTCTGTTGGTTGAATTATTGTGTGGTTTTGTGAAACGAAATGCTTTTCAAGTTGATTCTTTTAAAGCTTTGAGATCGACTTTAATCCGTTGAGAATTGAATTGAGTTAATTTTATTGAGAATGTGAAAAATAGAATCCACTCTTGAATTCAGTCTGGCTTGCTTTAAATGATCTGGTTTTTGATGAATGATTGTTACCGAACCGTTTCTTTGAAACTTTAGAAATGAGTTTATTCGGCTGATAATGATTTGATTTTTGAAACGGTTTTCTTGAAATATGGAATTGAGATGACTGTTGGATTTGGCTTGCCTTGAACTGATTTTGGATTTTTGGGCTATTGAAAAGGATTGTGGACGGTTTTGTTGGGACCCGAACTGGATGGCAAAGTCCAAGTTTTAAGGGAGATGCTGCCGAAATTTCTATAAAATCCGAGTCTTTATTGAAAATTTTATTTGGGGAAATCATGAGTTTAATGCCTTTCCTATTTACTTGGAGGATTGTGAAATTAGGGCTCCTTTATTATCATTAATTAAAACAATTATGAAAGCGATGAAGCTACGCTTTGAAAGAATGATTGAAAAGAGAATCTTGCTTTGAGGCTGTTTTAAAAAGGTAAAACGGGTTTATGTTTTCTCTATTAAACATAAAGATTTTCCCTTGGAGGAGTTTTCGTAATTTTAAAAGGATTTGGATTTCGATTGATGAACCTCATTGTTTCGACGTTTTAAATAAGCTTCAAAGTATCTTTTGAACTCTAGTTTAACACAACAAAAATGATTCTCTTAGCGGTTTGAAACGCTTCAAATTTAATCATGGGATTGAAGCCGATTTTGTTTAAGTAAAGGAAATGGCTTTGAAAGGAGTAATTGATTACATGACTCGGTTTGGCTTAGATCCTATTTTATTACTCAAATCGGAAAGCCAAGGTTTTAATGATTTTAAATGAATTTGGCGAAATGAGTTATGTTATTCTCCCCTAAAGACTTAGGACTCTGCCGAGAAGCTTTTGTTATAAAATCCCATTGTTGGACGGGTGGTTTTGAATACTTTGAAATAAATCCTTAACTTGCCATGGTTTTGGAAGTTTTGGAAAGAGAATGCCGAGAGTGGCTTTGTTTTAAACAAGGAACTCACTTTGAGTAAATTTGGCTTATGAGCCTGAGATGATTTGAGAAATGAGATCTTTAAAGCCAAGGCTGAAAAGAGTTGAAATTTGATTTCAAAGTGAAATGGCTTGAGAAAAGTGATTCGTGGCTTAAATGCCGGTTTTATGAATTTGATGATGTTGAATGGTTGAAGTGCTATTTTATTATGGGCCGAAATGGCTGTGTATGATTATGAATATTGGCTGGTTCTGGATTGAACCGTGAGCCGAAATGGCTGTGTATGATATTGATTTCTGGCTGATTGCCGAATGAGTTATGGGCCGTATGGCTGACTATGAATTATGAATTTAAGCCGGATGGCTGAGATGGATGTTGATCCATGGCTGGGACTGAATGAATATATGCTTGAGATACCTGGGTAGTAGCAAGGGTTGTGGTTCGTCCCACTTGCTCCAGGTCAGAGACTGTCACGCCTGGGTAGTAGCGGTAGTAGTGGTGATTCCACTCGCTCCAGGTTGAGCTTTTAAACACCCGCCTGGGTAGTAGCCACAGTAATGGTTATTCCACTGGCTCTGGGTTGAGCGGGTAGTAGCAATGGGGTTGTAGCTCAAACCCACTTGCTCCGCGATGGGTGTTTCTATCCATGGTTAGCTACCAGGACGTGTCGGGTTGGCTATATAACCGACAGATGATATCATCAGTCACTAGGGACAGGCATGCATCATATGCATCTATGTGACATTGTTTGCATGTGCATATTGTATTTGGTTTGCCTATGTGATTACGTGAGATTAACTGCTACTTGTTCTACTTGCTGTAACTGTTTGTTTGTGCTTGAACTTCCTATCTGTGTTTACAACTGGGACTCTGTTGGATCGTGGTGATTGGTTGTTGGTTGGATTGTTTGGGCCTAGGGCCGTGGTTGAATTGAGATGGACCGATGGTTGGTTTCGGTTTTGTGGTTATGGTTTGGAAATGTGTTAAAGGCTAATTTAGTTCATCATAGATAAACCTTTTGAAATGCTTTTGAATATTGTTTTAAATGAACAGTTTCCTCTTTCAGAAAAGGATTTCAGATTTTCTCTTTTACTGTAAACCGTTATTTTTGAAAAGAGGCATAAGTCAGTTATTAATCACTGTTACGGTTTATCTTCACGTATCCTATTACAGTAATTCCTAAAAACCCTCTACTGAGAACCCTTTTGAGGATGATGTTCTCACCCCCCTCCTACATTTTTCCCCTTTCAGGATATGGATGCAGAAGTCATGAAGAGTTTATTTAGTTGTTGAAATGCTCTGTATTGCTTTAGATTATTTATTGTACCCTCGCCTATATCTTGATATATTCTGTAAGAGGGATAGGAATTGTGTTGGTTAATACTTGTAATATTATTTATTTATATATGTGTATATATATGGATGTGCTCTTTATGAGTTTTGCAAGTTGTATGGTATCTATGGATGTACGTTATCGAATGAAAGTATTTTTGGGAGTGGTTTTGCAGTTTAAAAGTTTTAAACAGGCTCATATTTTAATATTAAATAGTATAAAAGTCATCGTAATGTCCGAGCTATCAGAGTCGCGCAGCCGGAAGCGTGAGCTTTGGTAGTTAGGGTGTTACAGTTCCCGTCCTAAGGGAATATCGGCTTCAGCACTTACCTTGGAGACTCACGTATGGGCACAGATCATGTCCCATTACGTCTTTCCGAGCACTCACGAATCCTCCTTCACTACAGACATGGCCGTTCTACTATGGTGCATCCTTACAGACCAGCCTCTGAACCTACCAAGACACATCCGGAATGCCATGGGACACGTACAGATTGCGGGCAACTTACCTTTTCCCGCCTTGGTCTCAGATCTCGTCTCAGCAGCCGGAGTCTCCTACAGAGCTGGGGACACCAAAGCCATGCTTCCACGGGATGATCAGTACGTCCCTAACGGGAAATATATTAGACTTCCAGCAGCCACAACTAGCTAGCCTACCAAACCAGCTGAGGACATTCCTCCTTCCGCACCACAAGCACCTACAACAACCCAACTGCTCCATCAGATACTTGAAAAGTTGGATCGGCAGGAACAGAAAGCTAAGCTAAGAGAGCGCCGTAACAAGCGCCGATTCACATACCTTAAGGAGATGATTATGGGAAAATTCAAGGACTCAGACACCCCGGACTCCACTTCCTTTACCAGCACAGGGAGCCATGACGGTCCCGACTATGGAGATACTGCCACCAGCCCACCTTTGTTCCTGACAGATGGCACTGAGGACGGTGCAAAGCCTTAAGTGTGGGGAGGTCGGTCAGTACCTGACTTCCGGAGGTAATTTCTCTTCCCTAACACCAATATATTAGGATATTTAGTTAGTTTTTTCTTTTGTAGAATAGGATAAATTGCATAGTAATAGATTAGTTGCATGCATATTCTACTTGATTGAAAAGACAATAAGTTTCTTCTAAGACCCTATCTTTAGAACAAAATTTCACTAATTTTAATCAAAACTTTTATGTTGAAATTCGCTTGAAGTTGTATTTGGAACATAATTTTTGGGCTAAAGAACACACAACCTGTGAGATTTGAGCCCAAATGCATCGTTACATTATTTAACTATAATTATTTTATTCTTGTGTGTTTACTTCTATATGATTGTAATCTACATTTTGTTTCATCCTATAAGTCCAATGTTTAATATATTTATATGTTTGCATATGATTGAGGCCATTACTTGTTTAAACTCACTTATCCAAATTAAGCCTACCCTTTCAATTATCTTTGTTAACTACTTTGAGCCTTTAAATCCCATTTGTTCTGTATTTTACCACATTACTAGCCTTAAGCGAAAAAACAATTTTACACTTCAATTGAATCTTTGGTTAGCTTAAGATAGAATTGTGTGTGTTAATTAAGTATGGGAAATTGTGGGAACAAAAGATAATAAGGGAATGTGTCATGATAATAGAATGGGAATTTGGGTACTGATGAGCGGATAATTTATACGCTTTTTGGCATTGTTTTTAGTATGTTTTTAGTATATTTTAATTAGTTTTTATTATATTTTTATTAGTTTTTAAATAAAAATCACTCTTCTGGACTTTACTATGAGTTTGTGTATTTTTCTGTAATTTCAGGTATTTTCTGGCTGAAATTGAGGGACCTGAGCAAAAATCTGATTCAGAGGCTGAAAAAGGACTGCAGATGCTATTGGATTCTGACCTCCCTGCACTCAAAGTGGATTTTCTGGAGCTACAAAAGCCCAATTAGCGCGCTCTCAATTGCGTTGGAAAGTAAACATCCTGGGCTTTCCAGCAATATATAATAGTCCATACTTTTCCCGAGATTTGATGGCCCAAACAGGCGTTCCAAGTCAGCTCAAGAATTCTGGCGTTTAACTCCAAAACTGGCACAAAAGCTGGAGTTAAACGCCCAAACTGGCACAAAAGCTGGCGTTTAACTCCAAGAAAAGTCTCTGCACGAAAATGCTTCAATGCTCAGCCCAAGCACACACCAAGTGGGCCCGGAAGAAGATTTCTGCATTAATTACTGATTTCTGTAAACCCTAGGCTACCAGTTCTCTATAAATAGGACCTTTTGCTATTGTATTTGACACACTTGATATACTTTCATACAACTTTTCACGTTTGGGAGGCTGGCATCACGGCCATGCCTAGACCTTGTTCTTATGTATTTTCAACGGTGGAGTTTCTACACACCAAAAATTAAGGTGTGGAGCTCTGCTGTTCTTCATGAATTAATACAAAGTACTATTGTTTTTCTATTCAACTCAAGTCTATTTCTTCTCCAAGATATTCATTCGTTCTTCAACTTGATGAATGTGATGATCCGTGACACTCATCATCATTCTCACTTATGAACATGTGCCTGACAACCACCTCTGTTCTACTAGCAATGGCTTGAATGCGTATCTCTTGGGTTTCTAATCTAAGATTGGAACCTTCGTGGTATAGGCTAGAATTATTGGCGGCCATTCCTGAGATCCAGAAAGTCTAAACCTTGTCTGTGGTATCCCGAGTAGGATCTGGGAAGGGATGACTGTGACGAGCTTCAAACTCGCGATTGTGGGGCGTGTGACAGACGCAAAAGGATCAATGGATCCTATTCCGACATGATCGAGAACCGACAGCTGATTAGCCGATGTTGTGACAGAGCATCAGGACCATTTTCACTGAGAGGACGGGATGTAGCCATTGACAATGGTGATGCCCAACATAAAGCTTGCCATGGAAAGGAGTATGAATGATTGGAAGAAGGCAATAGGAAAGCAGAGGTTCAAGGGGAACAAAGCATCTTCATACGCTTATCTGAAATCCACCAATGAATTACATAAGTATCTCTATCTTTATTTTATGATTTATTCATCTTTTAATTATCAATCCTCCATCACCATTTGAATTTTCCTGACTGAGATTTACAAGATGACCATAGCTTGCTTCAAGCCGACAATCTCCGTGGGATCGACCCTTACTCACGTAAGGTTTATTACTTGGACGACCCAGTACACTTGCTGGTTAGTTGTGCGGAATTGTGACAAAGTGTGATTCACGTTTGAGAGCTCCAATTCTATTGGCGCCATTATTGATGATCACAATTTCGCATACCAAGTTTTTGGCGCCGTTGCCGGGGATTGTTCGAGTTTGGACAACTGACGGTTCATCTTGTTGCTTAGATTAGGTATTTTTTTTCAGAATTTTTAAGAATGAATTCTAGAGTTTCAAGGTGATGTTCTTATCATCACAAAAGCTGATTGATTCTCATCAATTTAGCTATTGAATGTAATGTCCTGCTGAAGCTTGGCCAAACATGTCTAATCCTTTTTAGATTGAAGCTTTAGACTAACATTGCATGATTCTTGGAATTCTCATTAAAAGTTTTGATTCTCTTTATTTTCTTCTCTATATAATTTTCGAAAAAAAAATACAAAAAAATTTTAAAATCATAAAACCAATAATATTTTATGTTTCTTGTTTGAGTCTAGTATCAATTTTTAAGTTTGGTGTCAATTACATGTTTTTATTCTTCTTGCATTTTTCGAATACATGCAATATGTTCTTCATTGATCTTCAAGTGGTTCTTGATGATTTCAATGCTCTGATCTTTAAATTCTCTTGTTTTGTGTGTTTTGTTGTTTCTAATATGCATTCTCAATTTGTTAGTGTCTCTTATATGAAAATTTTTAAGTTTGGTGTCCTGCATGCATTGTTTGATTTGAGTTTCCTAAGATTAGTTGTATTTTGATTGTTTCTCATCATTAAAAATTCAAAAATATTTTCAAAATTGTGTCTTTTCAAGTCAATAATACAGAGAATTGAAGATTCAGAACATTCAGCAGAGGAATCAAATAGAAAAAGCTGGGCGTTCAAAACGCCCAGTGAAGAAGGAAAACTGGCGTTTAAACGCCAGCCAGGGTACCTGGCTTGGCGTTTAACGCCCAAAAAGGTAGAGATTTGGGTGTTAAACGCCAGAATGGGCACCATTCTGGGCGTTTAACGCCAGGATGACACTAGAGGGAAGATTTTGTTTTTAATTCACATTTTTTTCAAGTTTTCATAATTTTTCAAAATCAAATCTTTTTCAAATCATATCTTTTCAATCATATCTCTTTCAAAATCAATTTCTTTCCATTTTATATTTATTTTTACTATTTTCGAAAATCCTTGCTTCAATTCAAGATTTACTTCAAAAATTTTCAAGTTGTTACTTGCCTATTAAGAAAGGATCAAATTTTAAATTTTAGAATCATATCTTTTAATTTCTTGTTAGTCAAGTAATCAACTTTAGTTTTAAAACTTTCTCTTTTTAATTTGATTTTCAGTCATATCTTCTCAATTATATCTTTTCAATCACACCCTTTTTCAAAATTAATTTTCAATCATATCTTTTTAATTTCTAATTTCAAAATCTTTTTCAAAAATCACTTTATTTCTTTCTCAATCTTAGTTTTCGAAAACCAATTACCAAATTTTCAAAATCTCTTACTTTAATTTCGAAAATTTCTTCCCCTCTTCTCACATCCTTCTATTTAAAGGACTAACACTCCTCCTCAAGGTACAATTAGAACTCCCTCCTTCTTTATATGTTCGAATTCTCTTCTATCTACGTCTTCTTTCTATTCTTCTTTTCCTCTAACACCTCAAGGAATCTCTATACTGTGACATAGAGGATTCCCTACTTTCTTGTTCTCTTCTCTTTCATATGAGCAGGAACAAAGATAAAGGCATACTTGTTAAAGCTGATCCTGAACCTGAAAGGACCTTGAAGAGAAAGCTAAGAGAAGCTAAAGAACAATTCTCTTTAGAGGGCCTAACAGAGTTCTTCAAAGAAGAAGAAGCCATGGCAGCCGAAAACAACAATGCCAACAATGCAAAGAAGGTGCTTGGTGACTTTACTGCACCCACTCCCGACTTCTATGGGAGAAGCATCTCAATCCCTGCCATTGGAGCAAACAACTTTGAGCTTAAGCCTCAATTAGTTTCTCTAATGAAACAGAATTGCAAGTTTCATGGACTTCCATTGGAAGATCCTCATCAGTTCTTAGCTGAATTCTTGAAAATCTGTGACACTGTCAAGACCAATGGAGTTGACCCTGAAGTCTACAGACTTATGCTTTTTCCTTTTGGTGCAAGAGACAGAGCTAGGACATGGTTGGATTCACAACCTAAAGAAAGCTTGAACTCTTGGGAAAAGCTAGTCAATGCCTTCTTGGCAAAGTTCTTTCCACCTCAAAAATTGAGCAAGCTTAGAGTGGAAGTCCAAACCTTCAGACAGAAGGAAGGAGAATCCCTCTATGAAGCTTGGGAAAGATACAAGCAATTAATCAGAAGATGTCCTTCTGACATGCTTTCTGAATGGAGCATCATAGGAATTTTCTATGATGGTCTGTCTGAACTATCCAAGATGTCATTGGATAGCTCTGCTGGAGGATCTCTTCATCTGAAGAAGACGCCTACAGAAGCTCAGGAACTCATTGAAATGGTTGCAAATAACCAATTCATGTACACTTCTGAAAGAAATCCTGTGAATAATGGGATAGCTCGGAAGAAAGGAGTTCTTGAGATTGATACTCTGAATGCCATATTGGCTCAGAATAAGATATTGACCCAACAAGTCAATATGATTTCTCAGAGTCTGTCTGAAATGCAAGCTACACCAGGCAGTACTAAGGAAGCTTCCTCTGAAGAAGAAGCTTATGATCCTGAGAACCCAGCAATGGAAGAGGTGAATTACATGGGAGAACCCTATGAAAACACCTATAACCCTTCATGGAGAAATCATCCAAATCTCTCATGGAAGGATCAACAGAGACCTCAACAAGGTTTCAACAACAATAATGGTGGAAGAAACAGGTTTAGCAATAGCAAGCCTTTTCCATCATCTTCTCAGCAACAGACAGAGAATTCTAAGCAGAGCCCCTCTGACTTAACAACCATTGTCTCTGATCTAATCAAAAGCACTCAAAGTTTCATGACTGAAACAAGGTCCTCCATTAGAAATTTGGAGGCACAAGTGGGTCAGCTGAGTAAGAAAATTACTGAACTCCCTCCTAATACTCTCCCAAGCAATACAGAAGAGAATCCAAAGAGAGAGTGCAAGGCCATAAACACATCTCACATGGCCGAACATGGAGAGGAGGAAGAGGCAGTGATTCCCACTGAGGAAGACCTCAATGGACGCCCACTGACCTCCATGGAGTTCCCTGATGAGGAACCATGGGAATCTGAAGCTCACACTGAGACCATAGAGATTCCATTGAATTTACTTTTGCCATTCATAAGCTCTGATGAGTATTCTTCCTCTGAAGAGGATGAAGATGTTACTGAAGAACAAGTTGCTAAGTACCTTGGAGCAATCATGAAGCTAACTGCCAAGTTGTTTGGTAATGAGACTTGGGAGGATGAACCTCCATTGCTCATCAAAGAACTGGTTGACTTGACTAGGCAGAGATTACCTCTGAAGAGACAGGACCCTAGAAAGTTCTCAATCCCTTGTACCATAGGCACCATGCCCTTTGAGAAGGCTCTGTGTGACCTAGGGTCAAGCATAAACCTTATGCCTCTCTCTGTAATGGAGAAGCTAGGGATCATTGAGGTACAAGCTACAAGAATCTCACTGGAGATGGCAGACAATTCAAAGAAATAGGCTTATGGACTTGTAGAGGATGTCTTGGTAAAGGTTGAAGACCATTACATCCCTACTGATTTCATAATCCTAGAGACTGGGAAGTGTATGGATGAATCCATCATCCTTGGCAGACCCTTCCTAGCCACAGCAAAAGCTGTGATTGATGTTGACAGAGGAGAATTAATCATTCAAGTGAATAAAGAATCCCTTGTGTTTAAAGCTCAAGGATATCCCTCTGTCACCATGGAGAGGAAGCATGAAGAGCTTCTCTCAATACAGAGTCAAACAGAGCCCCCACAGTCAAACTCTAAGTTTGGTGTTGGGAGGCCACAACCAAACTTTAAGTTTGGTGTTGAACCCCCACATTCAAACTCTAAGTTTGGTGTTGGGAGGTTCCAACATTGCTCTGAACATCTGTGAGGCTCCATGAGAGCCCACTGTCAAGCTATTGACATTAAAGAAGCGCTTGTTGGGAGGCAACCCAATCGTTACTATTCTATGATAATTTTCTATTTTCTTTTGTTATTTTATGTTTTCTGTAGGTTGATGATCATGTGAAGTCACAAAAACAATTGAAAAAGCAAAAACAGAAGGAAAAACAGAATGAAAAACAAAACACCCTGGAGGAGAAACTTATAGGCGTTTAAACGCCAGTAAGGGTAGCAGAATGGGCGTTAAACGCCCAGTCTGGCACTATTCTGGGCGTTTAACGCCAGAAATGGGCACCAGACTGGCGTTTAACGCCAGGAATGGGCAAGAAGCTGGCGTTAAATGCCAGGAATGGGCAGCAGCCTGGCGTTTAACGCCAGGATTGGCAGCAAGGGGCGTTTTGCACGCCACTTGGTGCAGGGATGAGATATCCTTGACACCTCAGGATCTGTGGACCCCACAAGATCCTCACCTACCCCACCACTCTCTCTCTTCTTCACCCATTCACTAATCACCTCAATACCTCTTCCCCCAAAACCCTTCACCTATCAAATCCCACCATTCTCTTCACCACTCACATCCATCCTTCATAAAATCCCATCTACCTCACCATCCAAATTCAAACCACTTTTCCTCCCAAACCCACCCATAATGGCCGAACCACACACCCCTCTCACTCCTATATAAACCCATCTTCATTCCTTCATTTTCACACAACCTAAACACCACTTCTCCCCCTTGGCCGAAACACAAAGCCCACTCTATCTCCTCTATTTCTTCTTCTTCTACTCTCTTCTTTCTTCTTTTACTCGAGGACGAGCAACCTTCTAAGTTTGGTGTGGTAAAAGCTAAAGCTTTTTGTTTTTCCATAACCATTAATGGCACCAAAGGCCGGAGAAACCTCTAGAAAGAGGAAAAGGAAGGAAAAAGCTTCCACCTCCGAGTCATAGGAGATGGAAAGATTCCTCTCAAGGGTGTATCAAGACCACTTCTATGAAGTTGTAGCCAAGAAGAAAGTGATCCTCGAGGTCCCTTTCAAACTCAAAAAGAATGAGTATCCAGAGATCCAACATGAGATCCGAAGAAGAGGTTGGGAAGTTCTCACCAACCCCATTCAACAAGTCAGAATCTTAATGGTTCAAGAGTTCTATGCCAATGCATGGATCACCAAGAACCATGATCAAAGTGTGAACCCGGACCCTAAGAATTGGCTTACAATGGTCCGAGGGAAATACTTGGATTTTAGTCCGGAAAATGTAAGGTTGTCATTCAACTTGCCTATGATGCAAGGAGATGCACACCCCTACACTAGAAGGGTCAACTTTGATCAAAGGTTGGACCAAGTCCTCATGGACATATGGGAAGAGGCGCTCAATGGAAGAGAGATTCAAGAGGGAAGCCGGTTCAACTAAGAAGGCATGACCTCAAGCCCGTGGCTAGGGGATGGTTGGAGTTCATCCAACGCTCAATCATTCCCACTAGCAACCGGTCTGAAGCTACTATAGACCGGGCTATCATGATACATAGCATCATGATTGGAGAAGAAGTGGAAGTTCATGAGGTTATATCCCAAGAACTCTACAAGGTGGCGGACAAGTCCTCTCCTTTGGCAAGGTTAGTCTTCCCTCATCTCATTTGTCACCTTTGCAATTCGGTTGGAATTGACATAGAGGGAGACATTCTCATTGATGAGGACAAACCCATCACTAAGAAAAGGATGGAGAAAACAAGAGAACCTCATCAAGAGCATGAGGAAATTCCTCATCATGAAATCCCTGAGATACCTCAAGGGATGCATTTTCCTCCACAAAACTATTGGGAGCAAATCAATACCTCCCTAGGAGAATTAAGTTCCAACATGGGACAACTAAGGGTGGACCACCAAGAGCATTCCATCCTCCTCCATGAAATAAGAGAAGACCAAAGAACCATGAGAGAGGAGCAACAAAGGCAAGGAAGAGACATTGAGGAGCTCAAGCACTCCATAAGATCTTCAAAAGGAAGAACAAGCCACCATCACTAAGGTGGACCCGTTCTTTAATTTCCTTGTTCTTTATTTTCCTGTTTTTCGAATTTTTATGCTTGTGTTTATTTATGTTTGTGTCTTTATTACATGATCATTAGTGTCTAAGTGTCTATGCCTTAAAGCTATGAAAATGAATCCATCACCTTTCTTAAAATGAAATATGTTTTTAATTGAAAAAGCAAAAGAAGTGCATGAATTTCAAATTTTAAAGCAGTTTAATTATTTTGATGTGGTGGCAATACTATTGTTTTTCTGAATGAATGCTTGAACAGTGCATATTTTTGAATTTGATTGTTTATGAATGTTAAAATTGTTGGCTCTTGAAAGAATGAAAGAAAAAGGAGAAATGTTATCTGATGATCTGAAAAATCATAAAATTGATTCTTGAAGCAAGAAAAAGCAGTGAAAAGCTTGCAAAAAAAAAAAAGAGAGAAAAGCAAGCAGAAAAAGCCAATACCCCTTTAAACCAAAAGGCAAGGGTGATAAAAAAGGATCCAAGGCATTGAGCATCAGTGGATAGGAGGGCCCACAGGAATAAAATCCTGGCCTAAGCGGCTAAATCAAGCTGTCCCTAACCATGTGCTTGTGGCGTGAAGGTGTCAAGTGAAAACTTGAGACTGAGCGGTTAAAGTCGAGGTCCAAAGCAAAAAGAAAAGTGTGCTTAAGAACCCTGGACACCTCTAATTGGGGACTCTAGCAAAGCTGAGTCACAATCTGAAAAGGTTCACCCAGTTATGTGTCTGTGGCATTTATGTATCCGGTGGTAATACTGGAAAACAAAGTGCTTAGGGACACGGCCAAGACTCATAAAGTAGCTGTGTTCAAGAATCAACATACTTAACTAGGAGAGTCAGTAACACTATCTGGATTCTGAGTTCCTATAGATGCCAATCATTCTGAACTTCAAGGAATAAAGTGAGATGCCAAAACTGTTCAGAAGCAAAAAGCTAAAAGCCCCGCTCATCTAATTAATACTGATCTTCATAGATGTTTTTGGAATTCATTGTATATTCTCTTCTTTTTTTATCCTATTCGATTTTTAGTTGCTTGGGGACAAGCAACAATTTAAGTTTGGTGTTGTGATGAGCGGATAATTTATACGCTTTTTGGCATTGTTTTTAGTATGTTTTTAGTATATTTTAATTAGTTTTTATTATATTTTTATTAGTTTTTAAATAAAAATCACTCTTCTGGACTTTACTATGAGTTTGTGTGTTTTTCTGTAATTTCAGATATTTTCTGGCTGAAATTGAGGGACCTGAGCAAAAATCTGATTCAAAGGCTGAAAAAGGACTGCAGATGCTGTTGGATTCTGACCTCCCTACACTCAAAGTGGATTTTCTGGAGCTACAAAAGCCCAATTGGCGCGCTCTCAATTGCGTTGGAAAGTAGATATTCTGGGCTTTCCAGCAATATATAATATTCCATACTTTTCCCGAGATTTGATGGCCCAAACAGGCGTTCCAAGTCAGCTCAAGAATTCTGGCGTTTAACTCCAAAACTGGCACAAAAGCTGGAGTTAAACGCCCAAACTGGCACAAAAGCTGGCGTTTAACTCCAAGAAAAGTCTCTGCACGAAAATGCTTCAATGCTCAGCCCAAGCACACACCAAGTGGGCCCGGAAGAAGATTTCTGCATTAATTACTGATTTCTGTAAACCCTAGGCTACCAGTTCTCTATAAATAGGACCTTTTGCTATTGTATTTGACACACTTGATATACTTTCATACAACTTTTCACGTTTGGGAGGCTGGCATCACGGCCATGCCTAGACCTTGTTCTTATGTATTTTCAACGGTGGAGTTTCTACACACCATAGATTAAGGTGTGGAGCTCTGCTGTTCTTCATGAATTAATACAAAGTACTATTGTTTTTCTATTCAACTCAAGTCTATTTCTTCTCCAAGATATTCATTCATTCTTCAACTTGATGAATGTGATGATCCGTGACACTCATCATCATTCTCACCTATGAACATGTGCCTGACAACCACCTCTGTTCTACTAGCAATGGCTTGAATGCGTATCTCTTGGGTTTCTAATCTAAGATTGGAACCTTCGTGGTATAGGCTAGAATTATTGGCGGCCATTCTTGAGATCTGGAAAGTCTAAACCTTGTCTGTGGTATTCCGAGTAGGATCTGGGAAGGGATGACTGTGACGAGCTTCAAACTCGCGATTGTGGGGCGTGTGATAGACGCAAAAGGATCAATGGATCCTATTCCGACATGATCGAGAACCGACAGCTGATTAGCCGATGTTGTGACAGAGCATCAGGACCATTTTCACTGAGAGGACGGGATGTAGCCATTGACAACGGTGATGCCCAACATAAAGCTTGCCATGGAAAAGAGTATGAATGATTGGAAGAAGGCAATAGGAAAGCAGAGGTTCAAGGGGAACAAAGCATCTTCATACGCTTATCTAAAATCCACCAATGAATTACATAAGTATCTCTATCTTTATTTTATGATTTATTCATCTTTTAATTATCAATCCTCCATCACCATTTGAATCTGCCTGACTGAGATTTACAAGATAACCATAGCTTGCTTCAAGCCGACAATCTCCGTGGGATCGACCCTTACTCACGTAAGGTTTATTACTTGGACGACCCAGTGCACTTGCTGGTTAGTGGTGCGGAATTGTGACAAAGTGTGATTCACGTTTGAGAGCTCCAATTCTATTGGCGCCATTATTGATGATCACAATTTCGCATACCAGGTACCTACTCATGTGAAACTATAAGAATAAAAAAAAATATATGTGCATTGATTAGCTATGTTTATTTTTTATGTTTATGTTGAAAAAAAAATCCAAAAATATTCAATAAATAAATAAGGGGACAAAATTACCCCAATGCTAAGTTAAGAATTCAAAGATCAATGCATGTATGATAAAATTAAAATAAAAAGTTGATACATGAGTATGGAATGTGAAAGAGAAATTTTGGGTAGCTAGGTGTGAATTTTAAGTTATATAGAATATATATATTGGGTTAAAGCTTGGGTTAATTAAAGATTCAATTTATAAGTTTACTTAGCCATATATGTATCCTTACCCTTACCTTGGCCCCGTTACAACCTTGAAAAGACCTCATGATGTTTGCATTGATATATTAATTGTTGTTGATTGGTTAGGTGAAGAACAAAAAAATTAGAAAGCATGATTAGAGAAGGATAGAGTGATTGCCCTATACACTAGAGAGATTAGAGTGTACATACATCATCAGTGAGGGTTCAATGCTTAAAATTCTATGTTCCCTGCTTTCATGAGCTACCTTCTTGCATTTTTATCTGTTCTTACTGTATAAGAATTGAATTAGTGGAGCTTGATTTGTGATTGTCTTGAAGAACCTATTTACTTTTGATCAAGTAGACAAGAATCATATAGTTGCATTCATATATATAGGTTGCATTGCATTACATGAGTTTTACATGTTCCTACTCATTTATTTTATCTCCTTCAACTAAGCATGAGGACATGCTAATGTTTAAGTGTGGGGAGGTTGATAAACCACTATTTTATGGTTTATATTGTGCTTAATTGTATGGTTTTATCAATTCTTTACCCACTTATTCATATGATTGGCATGCATTTATATTTCCTTCCTAAAATTATTACATGATTGAATATTTGCTTCCTAAAGACTTTTAATTATGTATTTTAATTCTCCTTCATTCCATTAGATGCCGTGATCTGTGTGTTAAGTGTTTCAGGCTTTATAGGGCATGAATGACTTGGAGATTGGAAAGGAAGCTTGCAAAAATGGAAGGAACACAAGAAATTAAGGAGATGACCAGCGAGAAGTGACGCAGACGCATGGCTCACGCGACCGCGCGACATAGAGGAAATCGCAGTGACTCGGACGCATGGCTCACGCGACCGCGTGGATTGGAACTGCACAAGTGACACAGAGGCGTGGACGATGCGCACGTGTGGCAGGGCAAAACGCCGAATGACGCGTCTGCATGAATGACGCGATCGCGTGATATGCGCGATCTGCAGAGTCTGCAGAATTCACTGGGGGCGATTTTGGGCCCTGTTTTGACCCAATTTTCGGCCCAGAAAAGCAGACTAGAGCCAAGGAACATGGAGAAACGAAAGAGAATAATTGATTACAAACAATTCTCAATTTTAGATTTAGTGTTACTCCTCCCCTAGGTTTTCTCTCTACACATTCATAGTTCTTAGGATTTATTTTTATTACTTTTTGCATTGGGATATTGAGAAGAGTTATTACCTCAGCGAGACTTCGTCATTCTAGTTTGTTTTCTTTACATGTCTCTTACTCTTCCATGTTCTTTGTTTACTCAGAAATATTATTGAATTATTTTTAGAATTTATTAATACAAGAACTATTTTTATTTTTAATTGACCCCTTTGATTATTATTTATCATGTCTTTCTATATTTCCCTTTCCTATGTTATGAATTCTACATTTACAATGAGTGAGTAGTTCCATAACTTGGATGGGAGTTGATTGAAGGGAAGACCTTGAGTTGGAATGCTTAAAAGAAAAATTGTAATTGGGTTTATTGTTGGATTGCCCTCTAGTCACTGACACCAATCCTTTTCAATTGAGCGGATTGGAACTTGTGAATAGAAATAGCTTTCCAACTTACTTGACTTTCCCTTACCTAGTAAGGGATAACTAAACAGAACGACCCTCAATTATCAATTAATCTTGAGAGTACTCCAACAAGAATAGGGCTTCCGACTAATCCACTCCCAGTCAAGGCTTTTATTTAAAATTACACAAATTCTCTAATTTAATTTCCTGTTATTCAACTCAACCCATTTTTTTGAAAATATCTGATTAATAAAATGGCACACCTTTCTACAACTCGTTGGGAGACGACCTGGGACTCATACTCCCAGTATTTTAATTTAAATTTTGTGACAACCCTTCTAAATTGATAAGCGGATTTCTGGTTGGCTAAGAACTGTACTTGCAACGTATCTCTTCTAATAATTTCTTAACTCGCTAATTTTCGCCACGTCATCGGTGGAGGTAAGAGGGCTCTCCTCGAAGGTCGGCCCTTTTGTACTTTGTCGGCCCAGACCTCGTTCTCGGGTCAGGGTATGAACAGTGCCCCTGCTTGAGCTTCGATATTTTGCTAGGTCGTGCTCAAGCATTTGTCAGACATGTCTTCCCCAGGTAGGTGGGGCGTTTTGGTCGTTTCCTCTTCGGGCAGGTCGAGCACCATGGTCTTTAATTTTTTGAAATAGAAAATGTTTGCTTTAAATGCTGGTCTAAGTGAGCACGACAGTTTCCTTGGGTTTCTGCGAGCTCTTTTAAGGCTCATTGATTGGGCCTTTATTCCCTTTTGCTGTTTCGATTTTCCCTCTTTTGCCTCGTTTAAAAACCCTGGAGCTTCTTCTTTTTTCCTTTTTCGCAAGCGCTTGTTGCTCTTTCTTTTTCCTTCTCTTGTGATGCTTTTTTTCTCTCTCCCTTTGAGGTTTTGTCTGCGCCCTGTGATCAAGAAGTTCTTTTCTTGGCTTTCATGGTGTCTTTCTTGGAGGGATTCGTGCTACCGCTGTAGACACCTTCGTGCGCTCCTCTCTTCGGCTTCTTTCTCCAGGTTGGTACCTTCACTTTTGTTTCCATTTTGCTTTTATGCTCTTAGTGATGATGATCTGGTTTTCTGTTTGCTCCATCGGGGGGTGGACCCTCCTTTGGTTTATTTTCTTGTCTCTGGTAATTTTGCATGTTCGCCTTTTCTCTCATGATTTTAGTTTTTGCTGTTTGTGCTGGGCAAATGGGGTTTTTGGGCTCTTGTATCTTTTGAATTGAGTCTTGTTTGTGTTGCCTCCAAAGGGTGTTTCTGTGTTACGATGTTAATGTTGTGAGACTGGGGCGCCCTTTAGCTGGTTGAGTGTTGTTGTTGGGTTTTATCCAATTTCTTTTTCCTTGGCCGAGTTGCTTGTAGTGATGGTTTTTCCTTTTCATTGTTGTAGGTGTAGCGTATATGTCTCGTAGGAATCTTACAAAAATTTCTACAAAGGTTCCCCCTGGTCTTCCTGATTGATTAGATTATATAGTCTTGTGCTGTGTAACGGTGGTAGATCGGGAATATTGTGAGAAGTTTAGGGGATTCCATAAGGTGTGTGGGAATAGGGAGGATGAGAAAGACTATGAGCTAGTTACCCCTGATCCCAAGGAGAGGGTTTGTTTCCCCCCTTTAAGTCGTACCGAGTGCCCGTTATTTTATGCTTATGACTGTTTTTTCGCCAAATTGGGTGTTACCCTCCCTTTTACCGACTTTGAAACCAAGAGCCTTTGGACTTGTAACCTTGCCCCTACTCAGCTTCATCCTAATTCCTGGACCTTTATGAAGATTTTTCAGCTCATGTGTCAGGAGTTGGGCATCCGGCCTTCCCTCAACTTATTCTTGTATCTGTTTGTTTTAACCAAACCCGGGTCGTCCAAGAAAAAGCTTCTTGGATCTCTTTTCGATCCAACCAGGGCAGAAAGGTCTTTGCCATCTTTTATGAGTCTTTTCACAATTTCAAAAACTTTTACTTCAAGGTCTGAGCTATAGATAAAGTTTGTCCTTTCTTCTTGGACGAGAGTGATGAGTCCTCCTTTTCCCTTTAGTGGCAAGAGAACCCGGTAGTAGCTAAGTATACCCTAGAGAGTTTAGATGAGATGGAGAAGGCCTTTGTGGGTGTCTTGGAGGAGCAATGGGGGCAAGCTCCTTACTTGGACACGAAAAAATTTCTAGGGGATCCCAGCCTTCTTCAATCCGAATTAGGTAGTACCCGACCTCTTGTCTTTTTGGTGTTTATTTTCTTCTTTTGGTTGTATCCTTTGGTGATCCTTGTCATTTGTTTGTATTTTTGTTTTCAGAGATGGCTTCAGGTTCGAATTCCATGAAGTTCTTGCGCAAGACGAAAGAGACTGTGGCTGCTCAAAATCTTCAGAAGAAAGGGGGTTGTGAGGGTTCTTCCCAGCTTCCTCCCAAGAAGCCGGGTTTGGGCCCTTAGGGTCCGAGGAAGGTTATCCCTACGCCTCATGTTCGCTTAGTTCCTTCAGACCCGCCCTTGGAAAGCTCGGATGCTATCTCTTCTCCCTCTTCTTCGGGGCCTGCTCCTAAGAAACAGAAGACGTTTGGTGTGGTCGATGTCAATGACAAGGATTTTAATGGCCTGGCCTGGAGCGAGGAAAATATTGTACCCCACGCCTTTGCCTTTACTGACAACGTATCCATTCTCAATCCCTTCCAGTATATGGCCGGGAATTGTGTCCGGATGGCTGGTCTGAATGCTATCTTGGCGAGAAAATTCAAAAAATCTCCCCTTAACGCCACTAGCACCTTTCTAGGGAGTGCGAAGGATGAGTTTGAGAGGGTTAGCGGCTTAAAGGCTGAGCAGGAGGAGAAGAATATTGAGTTAGAGCTATCCCTGGAGAAGGAGAGGGCCCGAGCTACTAAGGCTGAAGCGGCGTCTAAGCTGGCGAAGGAGATGATGAAGAAAATCGAGGAGATCTATACTCGCACCTATGGCGAGCTTTCGGAGGAAAAGGAAAAACTTCAATTAGCTTATGATGATTATGCTGAGTTGCAGGGTCATGTGGTTAATGGCATGACTGGGATGTACGAGAATTTCAGGGATCAAGTTCGTGTCTTGGCTCCCGACCTCGACCTCACCCTTTTTAGCATGGATAATGTGGTGGCTGATGGCAAGATTGTTCCTACTCCAGATGAAAACGAGATCCCGGTGCCCAACCCCAAGACTAAGGCTGTTCCGACCTCTTCTACTAAGGCTGCCCAACCTGAGGCCGACCCTGATGTGGAAATCTTGAATGAGGCCAGCAGAGTCATTGGGGCGGTCTCGATTTCAATGATCCTTCCTTCTTCCCGGGATGCAGTTACTGGGGAGAAACTTGATCCTTTGTGACCTCTCTTTATGAGAATTTTTAAGTTATGTTTTGTTATGGCCCGGCTTGTGGGTCTTGATGAACACCCTTTTTTTTTGTAATAGCTCGTAGTTTAAACACTTTCGCTTTTAACTGCTTTGAACAACTTTTTAGTTAGTGTTTAACTCTTTAAGTAATGTTCTTGCTGAACTTTTACCTTCAGTTGCTTGGCTAACCTTTTAAGCGCTTTGCTTTTGCTTTTTAGTTGTTTTTTTTTTTACAACTTCTTAGGTAGCACCTTAAGGCTTTGCCTAGGTTCGGGCAGCCCTTTTCGCGACTTGCGATTCTCGTCTTTGTTCTAACCTTTGCGTGGTCGGGGAATTGGGGTTGGGTTGTGTTAGTTTCTTCCTTTAGTAGTCTAACTTCGTTTTGTCGAACCTTCAAGTTATTTTTGCAACTCCGTTTTTAATCCGGTCTGTTGATAGACCGCTTTATATGAGTTACTTTTATAAGTTCTCACATTAATTTGGACCTTGTCACTTTATCTTATCGACCTCCTTGGGTTGGACAATGATTTTCGCGCTTTTTCGAGCATAAATTAATGCGCCTGGATAAGAAACTTTTGAGGAATAACAATTTAAGATAAATTTTAAAAGGATTTCTTTACAGGTATGGTCATCCTGGAGTTCGGGCGCCCCTGGCTCTTGTCCTGGTGCCTCGTTAAAAAACTCTTTTGCTTGGAAAAAGAGTGCACCTTGGTTCAAGGCCTTCTAGCTATAGTACCTTCTCAGGTTACAGGCGTGCCAAGATCTCGGGAGCTCCTGCCCTTCGAGGTCGGACACCTTATAGTAACCTTTTCCTAGTACTTCTACTAGCCGGTATGGTCCTTTCCAGTTTGTGGCCAGCTTCCCTTCTCCTGACTTCTGTGTCCTGATATTGTTTTGGATCAGGATGAGGTTGTTGGCTTCGAAGCTTCTTTGGATTACCTTACGATTGTACCTTAGAGCCATTCGACGCTTCAGGACTCCCTCCCTAATCCGAGCTCTTTCTCGGACTTTTGGAAGCTGGTCAAGCTCTTCTCTTTGTGCTTAGGGGTTGATTTCCTCATTGTAGAAGATGACCCTGGGGGATCTTTCGTCTACTTCGATGGGCATCATTGCCTCCATCCCGTAAGCTAGTCGGAAAGGCGATTCTCCCGTGGTGGAATAGGGTGTCGTCCGATATACCCACAGGACATGGGAGAGCTCTTCAGCCAAGGCTCCCTTCGCATCCTATAGTCGACATTTCAGCCCGGCCAATATGACCTTATTTGTTGCTTCAGCCTGTCCATTGGCCTGTGGGTGTTCCACAACTGATGCCTGATCTTTAGGTTGCCCACTAGGTTTCTGAAGTTCGTGTCGGTGAACTGAGTTCCGTTGTTCGTAGTGATGGAGCGGGGACTCCAAACCTTGTGACGATATTCCTGTACAAGAACTTCCGACTTCGTTGGGCAGCGATAGTAGCCAAGGGCTCTGCCTCAATCCACTTTGTGAAGTAGTCCACTCCCACTATAAGGTATTTAACTTGGCCCGAGCCTTGGGGGAATGGCCCGAGGAAATCGAGCCCCCATTTTGGAAATGGCCAAGGTGAGGTAACGCTGATGAGCTCTTCCGAGGTTTACCTAAAACATTGAGTCTGGGCCGGATGTGAGGTCTGGGTCCTCTTCAAGTGTCGATGTCCGACCTGTTGGTGTTGAAGTGCCGCCTATCCGAGCTCCTCGTGAGGGGTTGGGCGGTGGTACCTGCAAGAGACTCCAATGCTTAAGTTAGCAAGGGATTTAAGCAGGTTCCTTAGTAGAATCAGAGTATGAGTTACACCTGGGGTTCCAGCGTATTTATAGTAGAATTTGATGACCTCCTTTGGGAAGAGGATCTTTATCTTATCCTATATCCATTAATAGGATCTTATCTTTTTGGTAATCACCTTCCAGTTGGTGGTGACCTTGCTGTATTGGGCTTATAGGTTGACATCCGACCTCTTGGAAGAGGTCGGTGGAGGTAGGAGGGTTCTCTTCGAAGGTCGGCCCTTTTGTCCTTTGTCGGCCCAGACCTCGTTCTCGGGTCAGGGTATGAACAAAACTAAAAGAAAGTAAAAAGAATCATAAAAGAAAAGAAAATAAAAAGAAAATAAATGCGAAATAAAAGAAATTAAAATAAACAAGATCTAAGTTAGGATTTAACCGGACGTATGTTGTCAATCTTAATTAATCCCTGGTAACAGTGCCAAAAATTTGATGAGCAAAAATTAAAGCTCACATATACCGGCAAGTGCACTGGACCATTCAAGTGATACCATGGTGAGTAGATATCGTTCCCACGAGGATTAATAGATTGAGGCAAGCAACGTCTAATTAAATATCTAAGTAGATCGATCAAATCTTAGAAATTGAATTGTGGATCTTGCAGAAAAAAAGAAGAAGAGAATCGGAAGAATGCTTAAAGTTGAGAGAAAATCAATAGATGAGAATGTTGAAGGCTTCGGAGATATTTGATTCTTGGAAGAACAATGCTTATGATTTTTTATTTAATTTATGCAAAAATCTTTTCGTAGCAAATCATTTATAACTAAACCCTAATCCCTTGGTGATTTAATTTCTCTAAACCTAATTAATTGCCAATCCCTTGGTCAACTAATTGAGAGAAGAGGTGAAGAACGGTTTCGATTCTTAAGTCACACAACCTTCAAGAACCATCACTAGCCGAATTATATCTCACATATTCGAACTATAGCTAGATAAGTAAAGATTATGAGATGAGTTTTAAACTGATTTCGAAATTAATTTTCCCAAATATAAAATCAGAATCCAAGACAAATATAGAATACTTCCTAATAGTTCTAACCCTTATTGATGAAGAACAAAACTCAATCTTGAAAAAGTAAAGAAGCATGAATTAAAATAAAGAAAACACCTACATTATTAATCGCAAAACCAAATAGAGCCATAACCTTCAACAATAGAAGTTTAGTAACTCATGATAAAGAAGAAACTAATCCTAATGATGAGAGAGGTGTGTGATTCGGATTCGAAGATCTTCCTCCGGGATGGTTCTCTCTTGTGAACCTTGTTCACTTATTTATATCCTAATTTCTATTCAATATTTAAATTCAAAAACTAACCCTAATCTTATCTTGAAGAATAATAAGATAACTACCTACAAAAATAATTCAAAATCTAATCTAGAAATGCATCCTAATAATCAAATCTTTATCTTTCTAGAAGGAATTAATGATAACTAATCTCTTAAATCTTGAATCTTGAGATTATGGCTTCTTATGATTTGTATATTTGAAATTAGGCCTTAAGTGTTGCATCCTGGGAGTTGGAAGTGTTGTACGCCGGGCTTGGAGTCTTCAACTTTGGGCGTGGCCCAATGGCACCTTCCAGGGAGAGCTTGGACACTGGGCTTATAGGGAGGGAAGCCGGGTGTGTGTGTTGATGCAAGTGGGGATGATGAGCTTGTGATAATGGCCGCTGGGCGTGCATGAGAGAAAGGAGGGGACGCCGGGCTTGTGTGAGGAGAAGCCGGGTGTAGAATGCTAGGCGCTGATTTTCACATCCAAAGGATGATGGAGGTGCGCGGCTCAAACTAAATGTTCACTATAGACATATGAATATCATTTTGAAGCTCTGGATGTTAGCTTTTTAATACCACTGAAAATGCCTCATTTGGACTTCTATTGCTTAAGTTATGATCACTTGAGTATGAACAGGTCAAGATTGACAACATTCACAAATTACTCTTTAGTTGTGTATTTTCTTGGTTATTTTGAGATAAAAACTCATAAAAATACAAAAACACTAATACAACTCCAAATAATTAATTATTTATGAAATTCCACTAGAAAACATAAGAAATTCAATTAAAACCTAAGAAAACAAATGAAAAAGAATCCTAAAAGTTGCTTAAGATGATGTGTCAACAATTTATGAATAAAAATAGCTTTATAAATACTAGTTGAACATGTATAGAGTGGCCAATACAATGTTTGGTGAGGATAGTTTCTTATCTCTTGTGTACTATACAGGAAAGATTCAGAAAAATAAAAGAGAGGGTATAAATTTTACTGACAAGAAACCTTTGAGTATTTCTATATGTTCATCAAATAGTTTCGTGGATGTTCAAACTAGTATATTATAGAAGCTTGAGTGTGTGGAACCAAGCGGGTCAAGAAATTGTTTTATAAGATCCCAATTGCCATTTGGTACACGAAATTACAATCACACTTTTGTAATTCCGCACAACTAACCAGCAAGTGCACTGGGTCGTCCAAGTAATACCTTACGTGAGTAAGGGTCGATCCCACGGAGATTATCGGCTTGAAGCAAGCTATGGTTATCTTGTAACTCTTAGTCAGGATATCAATAATAATTCTCAGTTTTAATTGGAATGAGTAAAAGAACATGGATTAAATAATACTTGTTATGCAGTAATGGAGAACAGGTTGAGGTTTTGGAGATGCTCTGTCTTCTGAATCTCTGCTTTCCTACTGTCTTCTTCTTCACGCATGCAAGGCTCCTTCCATGGCAAGCTGTATGTTGGTAGATCACCATTGTCAATGGCTACCATATGTCCTCTCAGTGAAAATGGTCCAGCTACGGGTTTCGTAGGGCTAATCATCTGTCGGTTATCACTAGTGTTGGAATAAGATCCATTGATCCTTTTGCACACTGTCAATGCGCCCAACATTTGTGAGTTTGAAGCTCGTCACAGTCATCCCTTTCCAGATCCTACTCGGAATACCATAGACAAGGTTTAGACTTCCGGATCTCAAGAATGCTACCAATTGATTCTAGCTTATACCACGAAGACTCTGATCTCACAGATTTGAATGCTCTGTTGTCAGGAGAGGCAATCAAACTCATGAACCAGGAACCAAAGAGATACACACTCAATCTAAGGTAGAACGGAAGTGGTTGTTAGACATGCGTTCATAGGTTGAGAATGGTGATGAGTGTCATGGATCATCACATTCATCATGTTGAAGTGTGAGTGAATATCTTAGAATAGAAACAAGCGTGATTGAATGGAAAACAGTAGTAATTGCATTAATCCATCGAGACACAGCAGAGCTCCTCACCCCCAACCATGGAGTTTAGAGACTCATGCCGTAGAAGATACAAAATTCATATGTAAAAATGTCATTCCGTCCAAAATAAATCTCTAAAAGTAGTTTTTATACTCAACTAGTAACCTAGGTTTACAGAAAATGAGAAAGCTAAGATAGATAGTGCAGAAATCCACTTCCGGGGCCCACTTGGTGTGTGTTTGGGCTGAGCACTGAAGCTTTCCCGTGCATAGGCTATTCCTGGCGTTGAACTCCAGCTTTTGTGCCAGTTTGGGCGTTTAACTCCAACTTTTATGTCAGTTCTGGCGTTTAACGCCAGAAAAGGGTAAGGAGCTGGCGTTTAAATGCCAGTTTGCGCTACCAAATCTCGAGCCAAGTATGGACTACTATATATTGCTGGAAAGCCCAAGATGTCTACTTTCCAATGAAATTAAGAGTGCGTCAATTGGATTTCTATAGCTCCAGAAAATCCATTTTGAGTGCAGGGAGGTCAGAATCCAATAGCATCTGTAGTTCTTTCTCAGCCTCTGAATCGGATTTTTGCTCAGGTCCCTCAAATTTTAGCCAGAAAATATCTGAAATTACAAAAAAAACACACAAACTCATAGTAAAGTCCAAAAATGTGATTTTTGTATAAAAACTAATAAAAATATAATAAAAAGTAACTAAAGCATACTAAAAACTACATGAAAATATCACCAAAAAGCGTATAAAATATCCGCTCATCACCATTGTCTCAACCGATATGAAGTACGATACGATTGTGATAGGGTCCGGTGAAAATTTTTAAGTTCTATATCATTGTTAGAAAATTTTTCCAGAGATGAGGATACATGAGTTATATGCGAAGATGGAGGATGTTATTGCCAATTTTGGGGAGATCAACTCCAAATCCTCGATCAATTGGCTTAGGGGAGCTTTAAGTTTGATGCCTGTGGTTGCATCAGCCGCAGTATTGGTTGCATCTCCATCTTTTTTAGGTTTATTTAAACAGCGACGATGTGATGCCTATGTTATAGAAGATAATTATTCTTTCGGCGAGTTAGCAATTATGATGGCTGTTCTCCTAACATGATTTCTGATGGTGTGGAGGATAGAGAACTAAATCGGGTTAAAAATCCAATGCGATAGGATAATTCGGATGAGGAGTCTATCGATATAGTTGGGGACAGTGATAAGGATATAAGGAGAAATCCATATACACAACATGGTTCTTCAGGTTTTGGCACATAACAATACCAGCCACACTTTTCCACCCTAAACTTGGATGCGATGGCACAACAACCAGACATTGAGTCTGCTTTTGAAGGCTAGAGAATGCATGATACAACCTCTCCAATGGAATTTCAAATTTGGCAATCATTCCAGAAAAAGGAAGCTATTCTTAGTGACAAAAGTTATAGCATCCATCGTGAAATTGAGTACAGAGTGTTAGAGTCAGACCATCTAAAGTACCATGGGAATAAAAAAAATTTGGAAAAGATTGCAATTAGTTGATTCAGACTCACTTCGGCAAAGAAAGGGTACCTGGGCTTGACATTCTGAGGTTGAGTTTTACTACTGATTTGACATTCTAAAGACAAAGGACTCGGCTATGTGTGATTGGACAAACATAATGGAATACGACTAGTGGACCCAACATCAAGATAGTAGGAGACGGTTCGAACACATAACCGCCAACATATCCAAGTGTATTAACTTTATTCTAAAAGGCATAAAGAATCTTTCAGTCACTTTGTTGGTGAAGTCCACATATGGTAGGCTTGCTGATGAGCGGATATTTTATACGCTTTTTGGGGTTAATTTCATATAGTTTTGAGTATGTTCTAATTAATTTTTAGTCTATTTTAATTAGTTTTTAGGAAAAATTCATATTTCTGGACTTTACTATGAGTTGTGTGTTTTTCTGTAATTTCAGGTATTTTTCTGGCTGAAATTGAAGGAGCTGAGCAAAAATCTGATTCAGGCTGAAAAAGGACTGCTAATGCTGTTGGATTCTGACCTCCCTGCACTCAAAGTCGATTTTCTGGAGCTACAGAACTCGAAATGGCATGCTTCCAATTGCGTTGGAAAGTAGACATCCAGAGCTTTCCAGCAATATATAATAGTCCATACTTTGCACAAGGATAGACGACGTAAACTGGCGTTCAACACCAGTTCTCTGCCCAATTCTGGCGTCCAGCGCCAGAAAAGGATCAAAAGCTGGAGTTGAACGCCCAAACTGGCATAAAAAACGGCGTTCAACTCCACAAATGGCCTCTGCACGTGACTTGCTTAAATCTCAGCCCCAGCACACACCAAGTGGGCCCCAGAAGTGGATCTCTGCATCATCCATCATAGTCTACTCACTTTTTGTAAACCTAGGCTACTAGTTTAGTATTTAAACAACTTTTAGAGACTTATTTTGTATCTCATGACATTTTAGATCTAAACTTTGTATTCTCTGACCGCATGAGTCTCTAAACCCCATTGTTGGGGGTGAGGAGCTCTGCTGTGTCTCGATGACTTAATGCAAGTATTTCTGTTTTCCATTCAAACACGCTTGTTCCTATCTAAGATGTTCATTCGCGCTTAACTATGATGAAGGTGATGATCTGTGACATTCATCACCTTCCTCAAACCATGAACGTGTGCCTGACAACCACCTCCGTTCTATATCCGATTGAATGAGCATATCTTAGATTCTTTAATCAGAATCTCCGTGGTATAAGCTAGAACTGATGGCGGCATTCATGAGAATCCGGAAAGTCTAAACCTTGTCTGTGGTATTCCGAGTAAGATTCAAGGATTGAATGACTGTGACGAGCTTCAAACTCCTGAAGGCTGGGCGTTAGTGACAGAAGCAAAAGGATAGTAAATCCTATTCCAACCGGATCGAGAACCAACCGGTGATTAGCCGTGCTGTGACAGAGCGCGTGAGCATAGTTTTCACTGGAAGGAAGGAAGGTAGCCATTGACAACGGTGATCCACCAACACACAGCTTGCCATAGGAGGACGTGCATGCGTGAACAAGAAGACAGAGGAAAGCAGAGATTCAGAAGACAAAGCATCTCCAAAACTCCAACATATTCTCCATCACTGCATAACAAGTAACCTTTAATCCATGCTCTATTGTTTATTTGCAATTCAACTGACAAACATAATTGACTTCCTGACTGAGATTTACAAGATAACCATAGATTGCTTCAAACCAACAATCTCTGTGGGATTCGACCCTTACTCACGTGAGGTATTACTTGGACGACCCAGTGCACTTGCTGGTCAGTGGTACGAGTTGTGAAAAGTGTGATTCATAATTCGTGCACCAAGTTTTTGGCGCCGTTGCCGGGGATTGTTCGTGTTTGGACAACTAACGGTTTATTTTGTTGCTTAGATTAGGAAAAATTTTTCTTTTTTTGGTTTAGAGTCTTTTATTATTTATCCCTTGTTAAAACACTTTAAATTTATAGCTCAGTTAGTTAGAACGTGGTGTTTATGTTCATGGTAATTGGCTATCATATTTTTTAAAACCTTCTTTTTCATAAATAATAATTTCTCTATTAAATTGTGTGCCAAACTTTAAGTTTGGTGTTTTCTTGTTGATTCCCTTTGGTTTTCGAAAATTTTGGTTTGGTTTTCTAAAAATTTTAAGTTTGGTGTTCTTTCTTCATGTTCTTGTGTTCTTGTGAGTCTTCAAAGTGTTCTTGAGTTTTCCTTGTGTCTTGATCTTAAAATTTTTAAGTTTGGTGTTCCTTGGTATTTTCCCTCCAAAATTTTCAAAAACAAGGAGCATTAGATCTAAAAATTTTAAATCTTGTGCTATCTTATTGTTTTTCTCTTTCCTCACTAAATTTAAAAATATCTTTTCTCTCTATCTTTAAAACAAATTTTCGAAAATTATTTTTAAAAAAAAATTTCAGTTTTTTTTAAAATTTAAAATCTTTTCCAAATCATATCTTTTTCAAAACTTCCTAACCACCTTCTCTCTCACCTCATTTTTTCGAAAATTTTTAACCATTTTTATTTATTTTATTTTAATTTATTTTATTTTCGAAATAAATAAATAAATAAATAAATAAATAAATAAATAAAAATAAATTTTTTTATTTTACATCATCTCCCTTTCTCCATCATGGATCTAAGTGGAAATGAACAGTCCAGGAGGACTCTAGGGTCATATTCTAACCCCTCTACTGCTTCATATGGGAGTAGCATCTGCATACCCTCCATTGGAGTCAGTAGCTTTGAGTTAAATCCTCAGCTCATTATCATGGTGCAGCAAAGTTGCCAGTATTCCGGTCTTCCACAGGAAGAACCTACAGAGTTTCTGGCACAGTTTCTACAGATTGCTGACACAGTACATGATAAAGAAATATATCAGGATGTCTACAGACTGTTACTGTTTCCATTCGCTGTAAAAGATCAAGCTAAGAGGTGGTTGAATAACCAACCTAAGGCCAGCATAAGGACATGGAAGCAGCTAACAGAAAAATTCCTGAATCAGTACTTTCCCCCAAAACGGATGACACAGCTAAGGCTGGACATCCAAGGCTTTAAACAAGGAGATAATGAATCTCTTTATGATGCCTGGGAAAGATACAGAGAGATGCTACGAAAATGCCCCTCTGAAATGTTTTCAGAGTGGGTTCAGTTAGACATCTTCTATTATGGGCTTGCAGAAGGAGCTCAGATGTCTCTAGATTACTCAGCTGGTGGATCTATCCACATGAGAAAGACAATTGAAGAGGCTCAAGAGCTCATTGATACAGTTGCCAGGAATCAGCATCTGTACCTGAGCAGTGACCCTTCCATGAAAGAAGAGGTTAAAACAGCAACTGCTGAACTCAGTCCTGTGAAACAAGCTGCTGAATTCAATCAGCAATTGGACTTCCTAACAAAGCAATTAGCCGAATTCAAAGATAGACTACAAGAGACAAGGATGGCTAATATACATATGGAAGAACAGTTTAAGCAAACAAAGCAGCAGCTGTCAAGACAAATAACAGAAGAATGCCAAGCAGTTCAATTAAGAAGTGGGAAAACATTAAATACCCCACCTCAAGGCAGCAAAAAGCTAAGGAATGAGCAAACCACCCAAAATTCACCTGAGGACAGTAAGAGCCCAGGGAAAAATAATTCTGGCACTAAAACGCCAGAAAATTGGTGGAAGGCTGGCGCTGAACGCCCAGACCATGCCCAAAACTGGCGTTCAACGCCAGAAACAAGGCAAAACTGGCGTTCAACGCCAGAAATGGGCAAGGATCTGGCGTTGAACGCCCAAACTGGGCAAGATCTGGCGCTGAACGCCCAAAATGGGCACAATTCTGGCGTTCAGACGCCAGGAACAGACAAAGAGTTGGCGTCTAACGTCACTCCAGTTTCTAACTCTGGCACTCAATTGCCAATGAGGGATCAGACACACACAAATGCTGATAACAACCCCTCTAAAAAGGCTTCTTCAACCACTTCTGCAGGCAATAAACCTGCAGCAACTACGGTTGAGGAATATAAAGCCAAGATACCTTATCCTCAAAAACTCCGGAAAGAGGAACAGGATAAGCAATTTGCTCGCTTTGCAGATTATCTCAGGACTCTTGAAATAAAGATTCCATTTGCAGAAGCACTTGAGCAAATACCTTCTTATGCCAAGTTCATGAAAGAGATCTTGAGTCATAAAAAGGATTGGAGAGAAATAGAAAGAGTTCTCCTCACTGAAGAATGCAGTGCAGTCATTCTGAAGAGCTTTCCTGAAAAGCTTAAAGACCCTGGGAGTTTCTTGATACCATGCATACTAGAAGGTAATTGCACCAAGACAGCTTTATGCGATCTTGGGGCAAGCATCAACCTAATACCTGCATCCACTATCAAGAAGCTTGGCTTAACTGAAGAAGTTAAACCAACCCGGATATGACTCCAACTTGCTGATGGTTCCACTAAATACCCATCAGGCGTGATTGAAGACATGATTGTCAGAGTTAGGCCATTCGCCTTTCCCACTGACTTTGTTGTGCTGGAAATGGAGGAGCACAAGAGTGCTACTCTCATTCTAGGAAGACCCTTCCTAGCAACTGGACGATCCCTCATTGACGTCCAACAAGGGGAAATAACCCTGAGAGTCAATGATGATGAGTTCAAGTTGAACGCTGTCAAAGCCATGCAGCATCCAGACACATCAACAGACTGCATGAAAGTTGATCTTATTGACTCTTTGGTAGAAGAGATCAACATGGCTGAGAGTCTCGAATCAGAGTTGGAAGACATCTTTAAAGATGTTCAGCCTGATTTGGAGGATTCAGAGGACATGAAAGAGCCTCTGAACTTTCTTCTGAAAGAGGAAAAACCTCCTAAACCCGAGCTCAAGCCATTACCACCATCCTTGAAATATGCGTTTCTGGGAGAAGGTGACACTTTTCCAGTGATCATAAGCTCTGCTTTAAATTCACAGGAAGAGGAGGCACTTATTCAAGTGCTAAGGACACACAAGACAGCTCTTGGGTGGTCCATAGGTGACCTTAAGGGCATAAGCCCAGCTAGATGCATGCACAAAATCTTGTTGGAGGATAATGCCAAACCAGTGGTGCAACCACAGAGGCGGCTAAATCCAGCCATAAAAGAAGTGGTGCAGAAAGAGGTCACCAAATTACTAGAGGCTGGGATTATTTATCCTATTTCTGATAGCCCCTGGGTGAGCCCTGTTCAAGTCGTCCCAAAAAAGGGAGGCATGACAGTGATTCATAATGAAAAAAATAAACTGGTTCCTACAAGAACAGTTACAGGGTGGCGCATGTGTATTGACTACAAAAGGCTCAATAAAGCCACCAGAAAGGATCATTTTCCTTTACCATTCATAGACCAGATGCTAGAAAGACTAGCAGGTCATGATTATTACTGCTTTTTGGATGGCTACTCATGCTATAACCAGATTGCAGTAGATCCCCAGGATCAAGAGAAAACAGCATTCACATGTCCATCCGGAGTGTTTGCTTATAGAAGGATGCCATTTGGGCTATGTAATGCGCCTGCAACCTTCCAGAGATGCATGCTCTCTATTTTCTCTGATATGGTGGAAAAATTTCTGGAAGTCTTCATGGATGACTTCTCAGTATATGGAGACTCATTCAGCTCCTGCCTTGATCACCTGAAACTTGTTCTGAAAAGATGCCAAGAGACCAACCTAGTTTTAAACTGGGAAAAGTGTCACTTCATGGTGACTGAAGGAATTGTTCTTGGGCATAAAATCTCAAACAAGGGAATAGAGGTGGATCAAGCAAAAATAGAGGTAATTGAAAAATTACCACCACCTGCCAATGTTAAGGCAATCAGAAGCTTTCTAGGGCATGCAGGATTCTATAGGAGGTTTATAAAGGATTTTTCAAAAATCGCAAAACCTCTAAGTAATCTGCTAGCTGCTGACACGCCATTTGTGTTTGACACAGAGTGCCTGCAGGCGTTTGAAACGCTGAAAGCTAAGCTGGTCATAGCACCAGTCATTTCTGCACCAGACTGGACGTTACCATTTGAGCTAATGTGTGATGCCAGTGATCATGCCATTGGTGCAGTATTGGGACAGAGGCATGACAAGCTTCTGCATGTCATTTATTATGCCAGTCGCGTTCTAAATGATGCCCAGAAAAATTACACAACCACAGAAAAAGAATTACTTGCAGTGGTTTACGCCATTGACAAGTTCAGATCATACTTAGTAGGATCAAAAGTGATTGTGTATACTGACCATGCTGCTCTTAAATATCTACTCACAAAGCAGGATTCAAAACCCAGGCTCATCAGATGGGTATTGCTTCTGCAAGAGTTTGATATAGAAATAAGAGACAGAAAAGGGACAGAGAACCAAGTGGCTGATCATCTGTCCCGAATAGAGCCAGTGGAAGGGACATCCCTCCCCTTTCTTGAGATCTCTGAGACGTTTCCTGATGAGCATTTATTTGCCATTCAGGAAGCACCATGGTTTGCCGATATTGCAAACTATAAAGCTGCAAGGTTCATACCCAAGGAGTACAACAGGATACAGAAGAAGAAATTAATTACTGATGCAAAGTACTACTTGTGGGATGAACCTTATCTCTTTAAGAGATGTGCAGACGGAATAATCCGTAGGTGTGTGCCTAGAGAAGAGGCACAGAGGATCCTATGGCATTGTCATGGATCTCAATATGGAGGCCATTTCGGAGGTGAACGAACAGCCACCAAGGTCCTCCAATGTGGCTTCTATTGGCCCACACTCTATAAAGATTCCCGAGAGTTTGTACGTAACTGTGACAGTTGCCAAAGAGCTGGTAATCTGCCCCATGGTTACGCCATGCCTCAACAAGGAATCTTAGAAATTGAGTTGTTTGACGTATGGGGAATTGACTTCATGGGACCTTTCCCACCATCATACTCAAACACTTATATTCTGGTGGCAGTTAATTATGTATCAAAATGGGTTGAGGCCATTGCCACACCCACCAATGATACTAAGACAGTGCTGAAGTTCCTCCAGAAACATATCTTTAGCAGATTTGGTGTCCCTAGAGTACTAATTAGTGATGGGGGCACTCACTTCTGCAATAAACAGCTTTACTCTGTCATGGTTCGGTATGGAATTCGCCACAAGGTGGCTACTCCATATCATCCACAAACTAATGGGCAAGCTGAAGTCTCTAACAGAGAATTAAAGAGAATCCTAGAACGGACAGTAAATACCCGTAGAAAGGATTGGGCACGGAGCTTGGATGATGCTCTGTGGGCTTACAGAACAGCATTCAAGACCCCTATAGGGACCTCTCCATACCAACTGGTGTATGGTAAGGCATGTCACCTACCCGTGGAACTGGAACATAAGGCCTACTGGGCAACCAGATTCCTAAACTTTGATGCCAAATTAGCAGGAGAAAAAAGATTGCTCCAGCTAAATGAGCTAGAGGAGTTCAGATTCACAGCTTTCGAAAATGCCAAGCTTTATAAAGAGAAATCAAAAAAGTGGCATGACAGAAAGCTGTCATCTAGAATCTTTGAACCAGGACAGAAGGTTCTGCTGTTCAACTCTAGACTCAGGCTATTCCCCGAGAAATTGAAATCCCGGTGGAGGGGACCATACGTGATTACAAGCGTATCACCATATGGTTATGTAGAGCTTCAAGATATTGACTCTGACAAGAAGTTCATTGTTAATGGACAGAGAATCAAGCACTATCTTGAAGGCAATGTTGAGCAAGAGTGCTCAAGGTTGAAGCTAGATTAAAAGCTCAGCAAGGTCCAGCTAAAGACATTAAAGAAGCGCTTGTTGGGAGGCAACCCAATTTTTATTTATTTTCATGGTTTTTCATGTTTTATTAGGTTCATGATCATGTGGAGTTACAAAATAAATATCAAAAATTGAAAACGGAATCAAAAACAGCAGAAGAAAAATCACACCTGGGAGGAAGCACCTGTCTGGCGTTCAACGCCAGAACAGAGCATGGTTCTGGCGCTGAACGCCTAAAATGGGCAACATCCTGGCGCTGAACGCCCAGAACAAGCATGGTTCTGGCGTTCAACGCCAGAAATGGCTAGTAAATGGGCGTTGAACGCCCAAAATGGGCACCAACCTGGCGCTGAACGCCCAGAGTTGTGTGCAAGGGCATTTTGCATGCCTAAATTGGTGCAGGGATGTAAATGCCTTGACACCTCAAGATCTGTGGACCCCATAGGATCCCCACCTTCCCTCCTCATAATCCTAGTTTTTTTTCCACATCTTCTTCTTCATCTATTCCTTCCTCTTTTGCTCGAGGGCGAGCAACATTCTAAGTTTGGTGTGGTAAAACAATTATGTGAAGGATCTATAGCTCAGTGGTAGAACATGTGGCTGCAAATCAAGAGATCCCTGAGATACCTCAGGGGATGCACTTCCCTCCACATAATTATTGGAAGCAACTGAGGATAGAAATACCAAAAATCACTAGGAATCAAACCACAAAGGCAAGGAAGAGACATAAAAGAGCTCAAGAACATCATTGGTTCCTCAAGAAGGAAATGCCATCATCACTAAGGTGGACTCGTTCCTTGTTCTTACTTTCTCTGTTTTTCGTTTTCTCTATGTTAAGTGCTTATCTATGTTTGTGTCTTCATTACATGATCATTAGTAGTAATTAGTGTCTATTTTGATTTTATCTCCAATTAAGCTATAGTTTATTTTTCTCATCATCAGCAAACATGAATAAAGTAGTAGATCTTTTGAATAAGAGGCAATAAAATTTCGAGTTTTAATAAGAGAAATTCTAATCAGTTAAATGTGGTGGCAATGCTTTCTGTCTTCTGAATGAATGCTTGAACAGTGCATATGTCTTTTGAATTTGTTGCTTAAGACTGTTAAATATGTTGGCTCTTGAAAGAATGATGAACATGAGACATGTTATTGATAATCTGAAAAATCATAAAAATGATTCTTGAAGCAAGAAAAAGCAGCAAAGAACAAAGCTTGCAGAAAAAAAAAAGCGAAAAAAATTATAGAAAGAAAAAGAAAAAGCAAGCAGAAAAAGCCAAAAGCTCTTAAAACCAAGAGGCAAGAGCAAAGAGCCAATAGCCCTTAAAACCAAAAGGCAAGGGTAATGACAAGGATCCCAAGGCTTTGAGCATCAGTGGATAGGAGGGCCACGAAGGAATAAAATCCTGGCCTAAGCGGCTAAACCAAACTGTCCCTAACCATGTGCTTGTGGCGTGAAGGTGTCAAGTGAAAACTTGAGACTGAGCGGTTAAAGTCAAGGTCCAAGCAAAAAGAAGAGTGTGCTTAAGAACCCTGGACACCTCTAACTGGGGACTTGAGCAAAGCTGAGTCACAATCTGAAAAGGTTCACCCAATTATGTGTCTGTGGCATTTATGTATCCGGTGGTAATACTGGAAAACAAAGTGCTTAGAGCCACGGCCAAGACTCATAAAGAAGCTGTGTTCAAGAATCATCACGCTGAACTAAGAGAATCAATAACACTATCTGAATTCTGAGTTCCTATAGATGCCAATCACTCTGAGCTTCAATGGATAAAGTGAGATGCCAAAACTGTTCAGAAGCAAAAAGCTACTAGTCCCGCTCATCTAATTAGAATCTGAGCTTCAATCAAAAACTCTAAGATACTATTGCTTCTCAACCTATTAGTCTTCTATTTTATTTGTCTAGTTGCTTGAGGGCAAGCAACAGTTTAAGTTTGGTGTTGTGATGAGCGGATATTTTATACGCTTTTTGGGGTTAATTTCATATAGTTTTGAGTATGTTCTGGTTAATTTTTAGTCTATTTTCATTAGTTTTTAGGAAAAATTCATATTTCTGGACTTTACTATGAGTTGTGTGTTTTTCTGTAATTTCAGGTATTTTTCTGGCTGAAATTGAAGGAGCTGAGCAAAAATCTGATTCAGGCTGAAAAAGGACTACTAATGCTGTTGGATTCTGACCTCCCTGCACTCAAAGTGGATTTTCTGGAGCTACAGAACTCGAAATGGCATGCTTCCAATTGCGTTGGAAAGTAGACATCCAGGGCTTTCCAGAAATATATAATAGTCCATACTTTGCACAAGGATAGACGACGTAAACTGGCGTTCAACGCCAGTTCTCTGCCCAATTCTGGCGTCCAGCGCCAGAAAAGGATCAAAAGCTGGAGTTGAACGCCCAAACTGGCACAAAAACTGGCGTTCAACTCCACAAATGGCCTCTGCACGTGACTTGCTTAAATCTCAGCCCCAGCACACACCAAGTGGGCCCCAGAAGTGGATCTCTGCATCATCCATCATAGTCTACTCACTTTTTGTAAACCTAGGCTACTAGTTTAGTATTTAAACAACTTTTAGAGACTTATTTTGTATCTCATGACATTTTAGATCTAAACTTTGTATTCTCTGACCGCATGAGTCTCTAAACCCCATTGTTGGGGGTGAGGAGCTCTGCTGTGTCTCGATGACTTAATGCAAGTATTTCTGTTTTCCATTCAAACACGCTTGTTCCTATCTAAGATGTTCATTCGCGCTTAACTGTGATGAAGGTGATGATCTGTGACATTCATCACCTTCCTCAAACCATGAACGTGTGCCTGACAACCACCTCTGTTCTATATCCGATTGAATGATCATCTCTTAGATTCTTTAATCAGAATCTCCGTGGTATAAGCTAGAACTGATGGCGGCATTCATGAGAATCCGGAAAGTCTAAACCTTGTCTGTGGTATTTCGAGTAAGATTCAAGGATTGAATGACTGTGACGAGCTTCAAACTCCTGAAGGCTGGGCGTTAGTGACAGACGCAAAAGGATAGTAAATCCTATTCCAACCGGATCGAGAACCAACCGGTGATTAGCCGTGCTGTGACAGAGCGCGTGAGCGTAGTTTTCACTGGAAGGAAGGAAGGTAGCCATTGACAACGGTGATCCACCAACACACAGCTTGCCATAGGAGGACGTGCGTGCGTGAACAAGAAGACAGAGGAAAGCAGAGATTCAGAAGACAAAGCATCTCCAAAACTCCAACATATTCTCCATCACTGCATAACAAGTAACCTTTAATCCATGCTCTATTGTTTATTTGCAATTCAACTGACAAACATAATTAACTTCCTGACTGAGATTTACAAGATAACCATAGATTGCTTCAAACCAACAATCTCTGTGGGATTCGACCCTTACTCACGTGAGGTATTACTTGGACGACCCAGTGCACTTGCTGGTCAGTGGTACGAGTTGTGAAAAGTGTGATTCATAATTCGTGCACCACTTGCAGAGTGATAGTGCACTTTTCGAAAGGCATATGAAAAGTATGTCTCTCAGAACACCACCTCTTAATAAGTGTGCTAACCAGAAGCTCATCCAGCCTGAGCTAATGTTTGTTTAGCCTCGCCAAATTTTACAACCCAGAGGTTTCAAAATATGGGATGACCCAGTCGTGAAGAGGCATGTTATATTGCCTCCTATTCTAGTCGACAGCATCATAAAATAAAAATTTAACCCTAGTCATATTTTAATGAAAATTCTAATGTCAACAATCAACTAACAATTTTCAAATTTTATAAATGAACGTTGGTGAATATCATCGAATCTTCGCTAAAAAATCCAAATATTATATCATCTAATGTCCTAATATAATATCAATAACTTCGAAAATTAATAGACAATAAAACTAGCATATCTAACAATATTTTATCAACTTTATCACTATCACTACAAATCTAGGCTAAATAATTTCAATATGAAAAAAATAATTGAGTATAACCTGGAAATGGAGATTTTTGGTGTATATAAAAATAGGTGGACGTTGCAAAGAGTGCAGTGCAACACGCAGGTAACGTGCTGAGTCAGCACACAACATGCGAGATTGCCACGTGGCCTACATCCATGCAACATGCAGCCAGCGTGATTGCCATGTGGCCTTCATCCATGCAACACGCATCATGCGTGTTTGACACGTGGCAGTCGCTCGCTTTGCAACACGGAACCTGCGAGGTGAGTCCTTTGCCTATAAAAATCGGAGGTCGAAACTATTTTCCTGCATTACAAGAGAGGAGTTGAGTTCTCTACGAGGTGTTTTTCTCTTCTGTTGGTGTCATGAAGGGCACTGCAAATATAATGGTTTATCACAATGGTGAGGTTATACCTAATACATATGAGGGTGTGAGCTTTGCTTGTGAGAGTACGTTTTCGTTTGTGGTTCCGTGCACTATAACGTTTGCAGAACTACAATACGGGCTCTGTCAGAGCAAAGAGAGTGATATTTTAAAGAGGGTGAGCAACATTCTCTACCGGAGTCCAGTTGTGGTATTTGGCGACCTGGTACAGTTTGAGGTTATGCCGATCGTGGACGAAACAAGTATTCAATGGATGTTTCATATTTACCAGCAAACTCAGGTGTAACATCCAAGGATTGAGTTGTATGTTGAGTTTCAACATATAACTACAAATGAGGTTCAACATGACCCAGATGTGCAAGATGACAGAACTGAAGCATACGAAGGGATGAACAATGATAGCGACGAAGAGTTCGAAGCTACTTATGAAGCCGGTGATGAGGACGAGGATGACGATGGGGGAGGTCGGGTAGTCGCGGAAACCTTAGTGGTTCCACCCGCAGTTAGTCAACCAATGGATGTTCCACCTTTTATGCGTAGCTTGGATCTTGACGCCATGCATGTACCGGAGTTTTCTGAATACGCGAACATAGGTACGTGAGCAATGGGTAGTATGTTTCTTTAATTTTGTTTTGATGGATCAATGATCAATGAATTATATTACACATTCATATTAACAGAAATAACAAACTTACAGAATTAGGATGTCCCAAATAGTTGATAATATGATCTTCTGGAGACTTATAATCATGTACCATGTTAGACATACTAAAGTCACTTTCAGTTTAAACGTAACACTAAATCCTTGCGCTCAGCCCTCTCCAAACTCACCAAAACCCTTTACCACCCACCCTCCACCCTCCCTCACACACAACAAAACTCCCTCACACACAACAAAACCTCAACCCTCACTCACACACAACAAACACCCTCAAACACAGCAAAACCCCAACACCCCTACCCTTTTGTACACACCTATACACTAACCCACCTTTCACCAACCTCGCATGCATTTACTCAGGACACTTCCCATTGCATGTGTTGTCTCCTGCATGGAGACACCTCGAAAAGCAGCAGCCAACACGCACCATGCGTGCTGCTGAGAGGTTGCCACGTGTCCTGGACCAGCCTGCGTTGCACGGTCAACACGCGACCTGCGTGCTGGTGGGGAGCAGCCATGTGGAATCACGCAGGCTGCGTGTTGAGGGGATGCTGCTACGTGTCGAATCCTTATTAAGAATCTCTATTAAAGTGTTCTCGGGAAGGTGCGCGGAATCATTGTAAAGCTATCACGCATGGTGCATGTTGAACGAGGGCTTGACACGTGGCACGCAGGTTGCGTATTGTCAGTGTAAATCTGACAAATTCACATTTCTATAAAGTACTCCAAACACGGAAATGGATCCTCTCCAGTTTTTTCAACACTTGAGAAAATGCAGTGTGATCTCTCACCGTTAACTTTATAAGTAGGACCAAAATTAAATATAAGAGAAAGAGTAATGAAGAGTGAAAGATCACAATTGACACTATCCAGTTTTTTCTTCACAAGATTCACTCCCCCCAAACACCAATATTTAACAAAAATACCACTTAATTTTCTATATTTAAAATAATTTCTGACAAACCTACTTCTAATCAACAATAGCACCCTCCTTTTTTCTAAATTTAAAAATTAAGAAATTTATGCATTAACTTCTTCGTTTATGTTTCCAACAAGATAGACAACACTCTCTTTGCGGTTCTCTCTCAAGATAGACAACAAGACAACACGGTCAAATCAGTAGACACGATTTTTTTTTTTTCTTTTTTCATGGTCCCACTCTCTTTGCGGTTCTCTCTCAAAAACCTACCAAATGATCCAAGTGAAGAATCCGTGACTACCTATTGCAATTTTAAAAGCATTTTCAACAAAAAAATCGAAAGTACCGCGATATCTCCCACAATATTTTGATCATAAACCGCGATGGGGTCAAGAGGATTATGCCCCTAGATTCGTGCATAAACCGCTATACAGTTTTTTTTTTTTTTTTTTTTTTTTTAAGTTTTGCTCTTCATATATCGCGTTTGAGTGTAGCAATTTATGATAAATTTGTACTTTAATGTAATACGTGATTGGTGATAGCGATTTATATAGAATTTGTTAAACTGCTTTGTGATATATCAGTTTATATAGATTACATACAAGATTCAAATGTAATCATTTTATTTGTTGCATTTGGATCATTTTAAATTTCATTTTATTTAAACATGTGATTTACTTTCTTTTTTCGTTAATACTAGGTGCAGGCGAATTTATATTTGGGCATATTCGCGCGCAACTTGAACTATCCTTGTTTTTATGTAATTGGTAGGCATCACTATTCACGATTACTAGACGGAGACAGGTCAACATAGAAACCAACCCTAAATTAATAGCTACATGTGACTTGTGATAAACTTAAACTTTGCAATAATCAACAATATCATATATGATGGAGTACGAATAAATCTAAATGAAAAGTGAATATATATATATATATATATATATATATACATGAATTATTTTTTAGCCACGTTTTCGGTAAGGCGAATTATTTTAAAATATTTGACCAATAAAAATATATTGACTTGTACTAATGAGATTTCAGATAATAAATTATATATATATATATATATATATATATATATATATATATATATATATATATATATATATATATATATATATTATCACTTCAAATTAAAAATAATACATAATTTTTAAATTTTCCTGCTCAACACGATATTCAAAACTTTTTTATTTAAATAAAAAATTATTGGTTACGTAATTAAATGAAAATATTGAAATTTATTAATTTGTATATTAGTATCATTTTTAATGTCAGAAATTGAGAAAACAAGGTTTGTACAATTTTTGATACAAAACTGTAATGTATTTTTTCTATCCGTTTTTGTATATAGGAAGAAAAACCGAAAATAAACATCAATTTTTTTCTGGTTCATTTGTTTCTCTCTCTACCTGTGAAAATGAAAAAGAAAAATGCAATACATTTTCACTGGCATAGACATAAAAAACTTTACAAATACTATTTTTTCAAATTTAACTGCAAAAATGATACTAAATGCACAAATTAATAAATTTATGTACTCTAATCTAATTACGTAAATAATAAATTTTTTATTTAAATAAAAATCCTTCAATATTTAATTATATAATATTACATTATCATAAGTAATTAATTTTTTACTTTATTACTTAAAAAATATCTAAACATATAAATTTGATCGAATAACTGTGTAAAACTCTTCATATTTATATTATCATTGCATTAAAATTATACTCATAACTTTTTTTTTTCTTTTTATCCAAAAGATGGCTGGACTAGTTCCCTGTATAATAATAATAATAATGTTACTCTATCTAATTCTGAAAATATGTGTTTTTCTTCTGAATTTTAATCACTTTCAAATAATTTTTTTTTTCACAAATATAAAAGAATAATATTTTTTATTTATCTTGTACTTAAGTTAACACTACTCAAGTTTTAATTTTCTATTAAAAATATTAACCCTTAATATTTTCATTATTTTTTTATAATCAACATATTCTTTATATTAATAACAAAGTATTTATTATCTAAATAAATATGAAAATATTCTCAAAATACGCATGAAAAATATCTCCTCTCCTTAATTGATATACTAAAAATAGGTTTTACCTCAAACTATTTAGGATAAAGTATGATTTCCTCATTCATCCTCTTTCCCTTCGAAATAAAATGTGAAATAATTAATGTTTTCGTTTTTTTTTTATTTAATTTACTTAGTTAATTCATTTGTTTGTGTTGTTACCTAAGATTTTAATTTTCGCTATTTTGAGTATTAACTAATTAAACTGGTATGAAAAAAATAAATCTACAATTATTGCAACAAATCCACAATTATGATTAATATTTTGGAAAATTGAATATTCACAAAAAATACTTTTAGTAATAAAATTCATAAATAACTGATGAACACAATTATGGTGTGACATGCTTCAAATCTTATAGTAATTACTATATATATTATTTTATTCATTCGTAAAAGATTTTTACTGTGCACAAAATAGTTATTTATCAAACTAATATGAGTAAACATCTGATGGAAGAAATTATTATATACATAATATTTGTAATATACACACATTAATGTCCAAAAAATTATAATAAAAATAAGGAGTAATTATTTAAATTAGTCCTAAAAATTTTAAAAGTCTTTAAAAAAAATTAATATACAAAAACATCTCTAAAATTTTATTCTGACAGAGTTATCGGTTTATTTTTCGGCAGAATAATTACCCAAATTAATTCTCAAAAATTTTAAAAGCGGACAATTTAATCTCCAAAAAAAATTAATACACAGATTAATTCCCAACATTTTTCTCTATCAGATATGACAGTTCTCATTAAAAATAGTAAAATAAAATTATTATTATTATTATTAATTACACAATAATATTTTACCATAATTTTTTGCATTTTTAGGCAAAAGTAATGAAAATTTATTCATTAAATTCTTATCTATGTATTTATAATATAGAAAAAGTTTTTACAATAATAATAATAATAATAATAATAATAATAATTTTTAATAAAATTATTAGAGATTATTCTATAAAAAATTTAAGATTGAAATTATTTGATATTTTTATATTTAATATAATCAAAATATGTCCTATTTTAAAAAATATATTTGTATTTAAAAAAATATTTTAATTTGAATTTCAAAACATCATTATTCGTCTTATTTGTTTCTAACGAAAAGAGTATATTAATATGTTAGTGTCATTGTCCACATGCATAAAGTTAAGTTAATAATAATAAAAGTTGACATATAGTAAAAGTAAAATGGACAAAAAATTGTTAAATCTAACAGAGAAAAACGTTAAAAATTAATTTGTATATTAATTTTTTTTGGATTAAAATATCTATTTTTAAAATTCTTAGAAACTGATTTAGATAATTATTCTGATAAAAAATAGACTGGAGACTGATTTATTTGTCAAAATAAAATTTTAAAAATTAATCTGTGTATTAATTTTTTTTAAAGACTAAAATATTCACTTTTAAAATTTTTGGATTGATTTGAATAATCATTTTAAAAATAAGTTTCAAATATATACATTATAATAAAAATGTAAAGATTTAAAAATAGTCATGAGTGGTTGGCATATATAATAAATTTACCACGAGGGGTACACCTTTTGAATGTCAATTTGTTGTTCGACAATGATATATAATAATATATGTTCATCAAGTAGACTTACAAAATAAATAACCATTTTTAAGAACTAAAGATTTGAGCGCTGATATAAAATTAATCATAATAATAGATTAAAATTAATATAATATTTATAAAAACTAAAATATATTTGTCAAAATTAATAAATCGTTAATTATGAGTTAACTTCTTTAATAAAATACCATTATTACCCTTTTCAATTTTCCTTTCTCTTTTTTCTTTTCTTTGTTCTTTTCTTTTACTTCTTCATCTTTTGAAAAAATGTTCAAACAATTATTTGTCTCTTTCCACCTGCTTTTTATTTCTTACTCTTCTTCTTCCATTAGTAATACAAGGAGGCTGTTACAATACTTTTTTATTATTTGGAGTTTCGAAATTCTATCAAACTTTAAAAAAAAATACTGAATATTAATTTGACTTAACCATACATGTATATTGATAAAATTATTAAATAATTAATATATTTTTTTTTGTAAAATTACAAAAACATTAATTATAATCTTTAAAATATATTTTTAATAAATAACAATTATAATTACTATTGAGAATTTTTATTGGTGACTTACTATTAGAAATTTAACATGTTCTATTGGTATATAAGTTATTAAAATTATTAAATTAGTTTAAAAATTTTAATTAATTAATATTTTTAAATTTTATTTATTTTAATTATTTATTAAAATTATAATTTATCTCATAAAACTTGTCTTATATATTATTACCTTCTTTTATTTATTTACAGCATCCTGATTTTAGAAATTAACTATATTATAATATACCATTTAATTAGGATATATATAAATATATATTAGGAATAGAATTAATATTTTTTGTAAAGTGTTATTTTAAATTAATTTGTCAAAACATACTTCAAAAGAAAAAGAAGATATTGAATGTAATTTTAGATTTTTATAGTTAAAATTAAATTTAAAAATAATTTTAAGTAAGTAGTCGCAAATTAAGGAGAAGAATAGTGTTATATTGTTGTTACATTGTCGTCAGACTCATAACTAGAATTGTTGTTTCTAATGTTTAATCCATAAAGTTATGGTGTAATCAGATTGGTTTGAGTTGGGTTTAGAAGAAATTGAAAACTGAACCAATTAAATTTGATCGATTTAAAATGGATCAGGTAAATATATTTTTGTGACTAAACCTAGACCAATATCAGATTGCATTAATTTGAATACCAAATTAGAATTAGATTTCTAAAAAAAATAGAAAGGAAAAAAATTTTTTCAACCAAGAAAAATAAGAATAAAAAAAAATAGGTGAATGATGGTTGAAGTTTGATTAAAGTTAGGTAAAAATTATATAAATTGTATAATTTTATTTTTTAATATATAAGGTAATTAGGTCAGACCGAGTTCCAAATGTAATACCCTAACACACAGATCTTTACGCTTAAGTCGTAAAATAGAGGTGGTGTGATATTACGACCTCTAAAACAAAATATATATACGTATAATAATTGAAAGAACGTAGTATATTAGGAGTCTTGAAGAATAGGTAAAGCAAAATCGTAAAATTAAAGTGCAACGCTCATGAAAAATGATTACTTCCGTACGGAGAAAGCCAAGATTCATAAACATATATATAAAAGCAAGAGTAGAGGGTCAAGAGTATAAAAGATCAAGCTCCGAACTCAGCTTGCGAAGTTAAGGCTAGCCAGAGAATATATATATATATATATATATATATATATATATATATATATATATATATATATATATATAAGGAACATAACCCAAAATATATAAAAGTAACCCTAGTTCTCCATAAATCTTTATGAGGTGCAACAGTAAAGCATATATACATACACTACAAAAAAATGATATAAAACGGCATTAATAATATGGCGGTTTGATGAGCAGATAATTTATACGCTTTTTGGCATTGTTTTTAGTATGTTTTTAGTATATTTTAGTTAGTTTTTATTATGTTTTTATTAGTTTTTATTCAAAAATTACATTTCTGGACTTTACTATGAGTTTGTGTGTTTTTCTGTGATTTCAGGTATTTTTTGGCTGAAATTGAGGGACCTGAGCAAAAATCTGATTCAAAGGCTGAAAAAGGACTGCAGATGCTGTTGGATTCTGATCTACCTGCACTCGAAGTGGATTTTCTAGAGCTACAGAAGACCAATTGGCGCGCTCTCAATTGCGTTGGAAAGTAGACATCATGGGCTTTCCAGAAATATATAATAGTCCATACTTTTCCCGATATTTGATGGCCCAAACCGGTGTTCCAAGTCAGCATAAAAATTCTGGCGTCAAAATGCCAGAACTAGCATAAAAGCTGGAGTTAAACGCCCAAACTGGTACAAAAGCTGGCGTTTAATTCCAAGAAAAGTCTCTACATGTGAAAGCTTCAATGCTCAGCCTAAGCACACACCAAGTGGGCCCGAAAGTGGATTCTGCATCATTTACTCATTTCTGTAAACCCTAGGCTACTAGTTTTCTATAAATAGGACCTTTTGCTATTGTATTTGGACACCTCATGACACTTCACACGTTTCATATTGTATTCTCTATGGCATGAGTCTCTATACCCCATGGTTGGGGTTGAGGAGCTCTGCTGTGTCTCGATGAATTAATGCAATTACTACTGTTTTCCATTCTATCACGCTTGTTTCTATTCTAAGATATTCACTCGCACTTCAACTTGATGAATGTGATGATCCGTGACACTCATTATTATTCTCACCTATGAACGCGTGCCTGAGAACCACCTCCGTTCTATCTGCAATAGCTTAAGTGCATATCTCTTAGGTTTCTAATCTAAGATTAGAACCTTCGTGGAATAGGCTAGAATTATTGGTGGCCATTCCTGAGATCCGGAAAGTCTAAACCTTGTCTGTGGTATTTCGAGTAGGATCTGGGAAGGGATGACTGTGACGAGCTTCAAACTCACGAGTGCTGGGCGTAGTGACAGACGCAAAAGGATCAATGGATCCTATTCCAACATGAGTGAGAACCGACAGATGATTAGCCGTGCGGTGACAGCGCATTTGGACCATTTTCACTGAGAGGACGGATGGTAGCCATTGACAACGGTGATCCACCAACATACAACTTGCCATGGAAGGAGCCTTGCGTGCATGAAGAAGAAGACAGTAGGAAAGCAATCCAAAACCTCAACCTGCTCTCCATTACTGCAAAACAAGTATTTATTTCATGTTCTTTTACTTTTTACAATTAAATCTGAGAATTATTGATATCCTGACTAAGAGTTACAAGATAACCATAGCTTGCTTCAAGCCGACAATCTCCGTGGGATCGACCCTTACTCACGTAAGGTATTACTTGGACGACCGAGTGCACTTGCTGGTTAGTTGTGCGGAATTGCAAAAGTGTGATTGTGATTTCGTGCACCAAGTTTTTGGCGCCGTTGCCGGGGATTGTTCGAGTTTGGACAACTGACGGTTTATCTTATTTCTTAGATTAGGAATAATTTATTTTTGTTGGTTTAGAGTCACTAAATTTGAGTCTTTTGTTTGAGTTTAGTTTCATATTTTAAGTTTGGTGTCAATTGCATGCTTTTATTTTCTTTCAATTCTTTGAATTTGCATGTTCTTAGTTCTTTCTTGATCTTTAAAAATTCTAAGTTTGGTGTCTTTTTTTGGGTTTTCCCTTAAAATTTCGAAAATTTGTGTTCGATTTTCTAAAAATTTTAAGTTTAGTGTCCCTTGTGCTTTTATTTACTTAAAAAATTTTCAAAAATTTGTTCTTGGTGTTCATCTTGATCTTCAAAGTGTTCTTGGTGTTCATCTTGACATTCAAAGTTTTCTTGTTTGTTCTCTTTGTTATGATCTAAAATTTCTAAGTTTAGTGTCATTTTGTTGTTTTTCTCTTTCCTCATTAAAATTCAAAAATTAAAAAAATATCTTTTCCTTATTTTACTCATAAATTTTGAAATTTTGTATTAAATTAGTCAATGATTTTCAAAATCATATCATTTTTTTTAGTCAAGTCAAAATTCTAATTTCAAAAATTGATCTTTTCAAATCTTTTTCAAAAATCAAATCTTTTTAATTTCTTCAATCATATCTTTTCAATCATATTTTTTTTTATAAATTGCAATCATATCTTCTCAATCATATCTTTTTCAAAATAATTTTCAATCATATCTTTCTGATTACTAATTCCAATATCTTTTTAATTAATTAATTAATTTAGTTTTCAATTTACTTTTATTTTATTTTCTTCTAATTTTCAAAACTTTTATTTTATCTTCCATTTATTTTGTTTTGTTTTATTCGGTTACTTTTAATTAAATAAAATAAAAAAATTTTAAATATAATTTATTTGCAATTCATATCAATTCCCTTTTCTCCATCATGGACATAAGTGAAAATGAACAGTCCAGAAGGACTCTGGGGTAATATGCTAACCCCATTACAGCTGCATATGGGAGTAACATCTGTATACCTCCCATCAAAGCAAGCAGTTTTAAGCTAAATCCTCAGCTCATTATCATGGTGCAGCAAAATTGCCAGTATTCCGGTCTTCTACAGGAAGAACCTACTGAGTTTCTGGCACAGTTCTTATAAATTGCTGACACAGTACGTGATAAAGAAGTGGACCAGGATGTCTACAGATTATTACTGTTTCCATTTGCTGTAAAAGATCAAGCTAAGAGGTGGTTAAATAACCAACCCACAGCAAGCATAAACACATGGAGACAGTTATCAGACAAATTCTTGAATCAATTTTACCCTCCAAAAAGGATGACACAGCTAAGGTTGGACATCCAAGGCTTTAAACAAGAGGATCATGAATCCCTTTATAATGCCTGGGAGAGGTACAGAGGGATGCTAAGGAAATGCCCCTCTGAAATGTTTTCAGAGTGGGTACAGTTAGACATCTTCTACTATGGGCTTACAGAAAGAGCTCAAATATCTCTAGACTACTCAGATGGTGGATCTATACACATGAGAAAGACGATTGAAGAGGCTCAAGAACTCATAGATACGGTTGCTAGAAATCAACATCTGTACTTAAGCAGTGAGTCCTCCATAAAAGAAGAGGCTAGGGCAGTAACTACTGATCCTAATCCTCAAGAACAGATTGTTGAACTTAATCAGCAATTACTCCTTATGACAAAACAATTAGCAGAATTTAAAGAGATGCTCCAAGACACTAAAAATGCTAACAAGAATATAGAAGCACAATTGAATCAGACAAGATAGTAGCTATCTAAACAGATAATAGAAGAATGCCAAGCTGTTCAACTAAGGAGCGGGAAGACATTGAATAATTTAGCTCAAAGTAGCAGAAAGCTAAGAAAGGAAAAACTGACAGAGGATGACCAAACCACTGCCCAAAATCCCTCTGAGGACAGCAAGAGCCCAGAGAGGAATAATTCTGGCGTTCAAACGCCAGAAAAGGGTGAAAGATTGGCGTCAAACGCCCAGTGGATGCCCACTTCTAGCGTTTAAACGCCAGAAAAGGGAGAAAAGTTGGCGTTAAACGCCCATTCCCTGCCCAGTTCTGGCGTTCAAACGCCAGAAAAGGGTGGGAAGCTGACGTTAAACGCCCATCCAGCACCCAATCCTGGCGTTCAAACGCCAATGAGGGATCAGACACCTGCAAGTGCTGATATCTAAGAAGGCTTCTCCAACCACCTCTGTAGGGAATAAACCTGCAGCAACTAAGGTTGAAGAATATAAAGCCAATATGCCTTATCCTCAGAAACTCCGCCAAGCGGAACAGGATAAACAATTTGCCCGCTTTGCAGACTATCTCAGGACTCTTGAGATAAAGATCCCGTTTGCAGAGGCACTTGAGCAAATACCCTCTTATGCTAAGTTCATGAAAGAGATCTTAAGTCATAAGAAGGATTGGAGAGAAACTGAAAAAGTTTTTCTCACTGAAGAATGCAGTGCAGTCATTCTGAAAAGCTTACCAGAGAAGCTTAAAGATCCAGGAAGCTTTATGATACCATGCACATTAAAGGGTGCTTGTACCAAGACAGCTCTATGTGACATTGGAGCAAGTATCAACCTAATACCTGCATCCACTATCAGAAAGCTTGGCTTGACTGAAGAAGTCAAACTAACCCGGATATGTCTTCAACTTGCTTATGGCTCCATTAAATACCCATCAGGCATAATTGAGGACATGATTGTCAAGGTTGGGCCATTCGCCTTTCTCACTGACTTTGTAGTGCTGGAAATGGAGGAGCACAAGAGTGCAACTCTCATTCTAGGAAGACCTTTCCTAGCAACTGGACGAACTTTTATTGATGTACAAAAAGGGGAAGTGACCCTGAGAGTCAATAAGGATGAGTTCAAGTTAAATGATGTCAAAGCCATGCAGCATCCAGACACATCAAATGACTGCATGAGCGCTGATATTATTGACTCTTTGGTGGAAGAGATCAATATGACTGAAAGTCTTGAATCAGAGCTAGAGGACATCTTTAAAGATGTTCAGCCTGATCTGGAAGAATCAGAGGAAATAAAAGAACCTCTGAAAATTCCTCAGGAAGAGGAGAAACCTCCTAAATCCAAGCTCAAACCACTACTACCATCCCTGAAATATGCATTTCTAGGAGAGGGTGACACTTTTCCAGTGATCATAAGCTCTGCTTTAAATCCACAGGAAGAGAAGGCACTAATTCAAGTGCTAAGGACACACAAGACAGCTCTTGGGTGGTCCATAAGCGATCTTAAGGGCATTAGCCCAGCAAGATGCATGCACAAGATCCTATTGGAGGATGATGCTAAGCCAGTGGTACAACCACAGAGGCGGCTAAATCCAGCCATGAAGAAGGTGGTGCAGAAAGAGGTCACTAAGTTACTAGAGGCTGGGATTATTTATCCTATTTCTGATAGCCCCTGGGTAAGCCCTGTCCAAGTTGTACCCAAAAAGGGAGGCATGACAGTGGTTCACAATGAAAAGAATGAACTGGTTCCTACAAGAACAGTTACAGGGTGGCGTATGTGTATCGACTACAGAAGGCTCAATACAGCCACCCGAAAGGATCATTTTCCTTTACCATTCATAGACCAGATGCTAGAGAGACTAGAAGGTCATGACTATTACTGCTTTTTGGATGGCTATTCGGGTTACAACCAAATTGCAGTAGATCCTCAAGACCAAGAGAAAACAGCATTCACATGTCCTTCTGGAGTATTTGCTTACAGAAGGATGCCTTTTGGCCTGTGCAATGCACCTGCAACCTTTCAGAGGTGCATGCTCTCTATCTTCTCTGATATGGTAGAGAAATTCTTGGAAGTCTTCATGGATGACTTTTTAGTATTTGGAGACTCATTCAGCTCCTGCCTTGACCATTTAGCACTTGTTCTGAAAAGATGCCAAGAGACCAACCTAGTTTTAAACTGGGAAAAATGTCACTTTATGGTGACTGAAGGAATTGTCCTTGGGCATAAAATTTCAAACAAGGGAATAGAGGTGGATCAAGCTAAAGTGGAAGTAATTGAAAAATTACCACCACTTGCCAATGTTAAGCCAATCAGAAGCTTTCTGGGGCATGCAAGATTCTATAGGAGGTTTATAAAGGATTTTTCAAAAATTGCAAAACCTCTGAGCAATCTGCTGGCTGCTGACACACCATTTGTGTTTGACACAAAGTGTCTGCAGGCGTTTGAAACTCTAAAAGCTAAGCTAGTCATAGCACCAGTTATTTCTGCACCAGACTAGACATTACCATTTGAACTAATGTGTGATGCCAGTGACCATGCCATTGGTGCAGTGCTAGGACAGAGGTATAACAAGCTTCTGCATGTCATTTACTATACCAGCCGTGTTCTAAATGACGCACAAAAAAACTACACAACCACAGAAAAAGAGCTGCTTGCAGTAGTTTATGCCATTGACAAGTTTAGATCCTATTTAGTAGGTTCAAAGGTGATTGTGTATACTGACCATGCTGCTCTTAAATACCTACTCACAAAGCAGGATTCAAAACCCAGGCTCATAAGATGGGTGTTGCTTCTGCAAGAGTTTGATATAGAAATAAGAGACAGAAAAGGGACAGAGAACCAGGTAGCTAATCACCTGTCCCGGATAGAACCAGTAGCAGGGACGTCCCTCCCTCCTACTGAGATCTTTGAGACCTTTCCGGATGAGCAACTCTTCGCCATTCAGGAAGCACCATGGTTTGCAGACATTGCAAACTATAAAGCTGTGAGGTTCATACCCAAAGAGTATAGCAGGGTGCAAATGAAAAAACTAATTTCTGATGCAAAGTACTACTTATGGGATGAATCATATCTCTTTAAGAGATGTGCAGACGGAATGATCCGCAGATGCATACCTAGAGAGGAGGCACAGAAAATCCTATGACATTGCCATGGATCACAGTATGGAGGACATTTCGGAGGTGAGCGAACAGTCACTAAGGTCCTCCAATGTGGTTTCTACTGGCCTACTCTCTATAGAGATGCCCGAGAGTTTGTGCATAACTGTGACAGTTGCCAGAGAGCTGGTAACTTACCTCATGGTTATGCCATGCCTCAACAAGAGATCTTAGAGATTGAGTTATTTGATGTATGGGGTATTGACTTCATGGGTCCTTTCCCACCATCATACTCAAACACTTACATTCTGGTGGCAGTAGACTACGTATCTAAATGGGTAGAAGCAATTGCCACACCCACTAATGATAGTAAGACAGTGCTGAAGTTCCTCCAAAAACATATCTTCAGCAGATTTGGCGTTCCCAGAGTACTCATTAGTGACGGGGGCACTCATTTCTGCAATAAACAACTTTACTCTGCTATGGTCCGATATGGAATTAGCCATAAAGTAGCAACTCCATATCATCCACAGACAAATGGACAGGCTGAAGTCTCTAATAGAGAACTAAAAAGAATCCTGGAACGGACTATAATTGCCCGTAGAAAGGATTGGGCAAAAAGCTTGGATGATGCTCTGTGGGCATACAGAACAGCATTCAAGACTCCTATAGGAACCTCTCCATACAACTTGTGTATGGCAAGGCCTGTCACCTGCCCATGGAACTGGAACATAAGGTCTACTGGGCAACCAGATTCCTAAACCTGGATGCTAAGTTAGCTGGAGAGAAAAGATTGCTCCAGCTGAATGAGCTAGAGGAATTCAGACTCAATGCTTTTGAAAATGCAAAGATTTATAAGGAGAAAGCAAAAAGGTGGCATGACAAGAAACTGTCATCTAGAGTCTTTGAACCAGGACAGAAGGTTCTGCTGTTTAACTCTAGGCTCAAACTATTCCCCGGGAAATTGAAATCCCGGTGGAGGGGACCATATGTGATTACAAGTGTGTCACCATATGGATATGTTGAGCTTCAGGATATTGACTCTGACAAAAAGTTTTGTTAATGGACAGAGAATCAAACATTATCTTGAAAGCAATTTTGAGCAAGAATGCTCAAAACTGAGCCTAGAATAAAGCTCAGTTAAGGCCCAGCTAAAGACAATAAAGAAGCGCTTACTGGGAGGCAACCCAGCCATTAGCAAGTTATTTGTTATAATTAATACTTATAGAAGTTTGATATAAATTTTCTTCAGGATTAATAATCAAATTGTAGGAATTCACAAAGTTACAGAAGGATTCAGTGCAAAAAGCAGAGAAAAGGAACTCACTGGCAAGAAAACACCAGTAAGGGGCATTTTGGGCGTTAAACGCCAGAATTGCAGCATCCTGGGCGTTCAGAAAAACGCCCAGTAACAAAAGATTTCTGGCGTTTAACGCCAGCCAGGGTATCTAGCTGGGCGTTTAACGCCCACAATGGCCAATATATGGGCGTTAAATGCCAAAATGGATACCATTCTGGGCGTTTAACACCAGAAAGGCAGGGGGAGAGGATTTTGTTTTCCACTTCAAAATTTTTCAAAATTTTCATGTTTTGACTCAAAATTTTCTGCATAAACATGTTACAAATTTTCATCATTCACCTTCAAGTTTCAAAAATTCAACAATTTTCTAAATCCCTTTTCAAATTTCTTTCAAATCATTCCTAAATCTTCTTTAAAAACTCAAATATCTTCTCAATTTCTTTCCAAATCTTTTCCAACTCATCACATCATCTCTTAATTCTTAGATGCATCAACAAATTTTCAGATTTAACCTCTTCATATCTTTTCCATTTAAAAATCTCATCTTTTTCATATCATGGTTCTATTTTTTTTTCTCTTCACCAATCATATCTTTATGTCATATCTTTTTCAAATTTTTGAAATTCCTCCCCTCCACTTATAAATACACATTTGGCCATCCCCACCTCTCCACCATTCGAATTTGCCTCTCCTCCTATCTCTCTCATTTCCCTTCTTTTGCTTGAGGACAAGCAAACCTCTAAGTTTGGTGTGTTTTTCTGTGATCACCGAGCTAAGACTCATTAAGATCATGGCTCCTAAAGGAAAACAAACCAACTCAAGAGGCAAGAAAGAGAATACTCCAAAGAGTCTTTGGAATCAAGAGAGGTTCTTAACTAAAGAACATGCAGACCATTACCACAAAATAATGGGTCTGAGGTCAGTGATCTCGGAAGTTAAATTCGATCTGAAAGAAGACGAATATCCGGAGATCCAAGAGCAAATTCGAAACAGAGGATGGGAAATTCTAGCTAATCCTGAGACAAAGGTTGGAAGAAACATGGTTCAGGAATTCTACTCAAATCTGTGGCTGACAGATAAGCAGAGAATAATTGGAACTGCCTTTCATACCTACAGAACTATGGTCAGAGGGAGGATTATTTACTTCCACCTGGACAAAATAAGAGAGGTCTTCAAACTGCCTCAACTACAAGATGATCCAGAATCCTTTAATAGAAGAATGGTGAGAGTAGATAAGGGGTTGAACCAAGTTCTAGAGGACATATAGCTCCCTAGAACTAAGTGGATGACCAATTCAAAAGGTGTCCCAAACCAACTCAAGAGAGGAGATCTCAAACCAGTCGCAAGAGGCTGGTTGGACTTCATTGGGTGTTCTATACTGCCCACTAGCAACCGCTCTGAGGTCACTATCAAAAGAGCAGTGATGATTCATTGTATTATGCTGGAAAACGAAGTGGAGATTCATCATCTGATTTCTTGTGAGATTTACACAATTGCAAACAAGAACTCCACTGAAGCCAAACTGGCATACCCAAGCTTAATTTCTCTGCTATGTAAAGATGCTGGGGTGAGGATGGGAGTAGATGAATTCATCCCAATCGAACACCCAATCACCAAGAAGTCAATAGAAGGACAACAAGTGCAAGATAACTCCATCAAAAGGAGGGCGCAGGAGTTCCTCCCAGAAATCCCTGAAATTGACTACTGGACTCGCCTAGAAGCATCTGTCACCAAGCTGCAAGAAGCTGTGGAGCAACTTAAGGAAGAACAGAAGAATCAAAACTGCATGCTCTGCAAGCTGCTTAAGGAACAGGAGAAGCAGGGGCGTGAGCTATAGGAGCTGAAGCGCCAGAAGCTCTCCCTTGAAGGACCAAACACCCCACAGAAGGAAGGAGCATCCACTTCTCAAAATCAAGGTTGTTGAGTCCTAACTCTGTGATAACCTTTATTATTAGGAATCTATTTTAAGAGTCATTTATTTTTCTGTTTTTAATTTTCTGTCTTCTATTATTATTGGTCTGCTCTTATATTTATTTTTGAGTCTTATTTTTATTTTTCATGATTAATAAAATTTAAAGTTTATGTCTTAAAGCTATGAATGTCCTATAAATCCATCACCTTTCTTAAAGGAAAAATGTTTTAAATCACAAAAGAACAAGAAGTACATGATTTCAAATTCATCCTTGAAATTAGTTTAATTATTTTGATGTGGTGACAATACTTTTTGTTTTCTGAATGAATGCTTGAACAGTGCATATGTCTTTTGAATTTGTTGTTTATGAATGTTAAAATTGTTGGCTCTTGAAAGAATGATGGAAAAGGAGAAATGTTATTGATAATCTGAAAAATCATAACATTGATTCTTGAAGCAAGAAAAAGCAGTGAAAAGCTTGCGAAAAAAAAAGGGCGAAAAAAAGAAAAGAAAAAGAAAGAAAAAATGAAAAAGCAAGCAGAAAAAGCCAGTAGCCCTTTAAACCAAAAGGCAAGGGTAATAGAAAGGATCCAAGACTTTGAGCATCAGTGGATAGGAGGGTCCACAGGAATAAAATCCTGGTCTAAGCGGCTAAACCAAGCTGTCCCTAACCATGTGCTTGTGGCGTGAAGGTGTCAAGTAAAAACTTGAGACTGAGCGGTTAAAGTCGTGGTCCAAAGCAAAAAGAGTGTGCTTAAGAACTCTGGACACCTCTAATTGGGGACTCTAGCAAAGCTGAGTCACAATCTGAAAAGGTTCACCCAGTTATGTGTCTGTGGCATTTATGTATCCGGTGGTAATACTGGAAAACAAAATGCTTAGGGTCACGACCAAGACTCATAAAGTAACTGTGTTCAAGAATCAACAAATATTGAACTAGGAGAATCAATAACACTATCTAAATTCTGAGTTTCTAAAGATGCCAATCATTCTAAACTTCAAGGGATAGAGTGAGATGCCAAAACTGTTCAGAGGCAAAAAGCTACTAGTCCCGCTCATCTAATTGGAGCTAAGTTTCATTGATAATTTGGAATTTATAGTATATTCTCTTCTTTTTATCCTATTTGATTTTCAGTTGCTTGGGGACAAGCAACAATTTAAGTTTGGTGTTGTGATGAGCGGATAATTTATACGCTTTTTGGCATTATTTTTAGTATATTTTTAGTATATTTTAGTTAGTTTTTATTATGTTTTTATTAGTTTTTATTCAAAAATTATATTTTTGGACTTTACTATGAGTTTGTGTATTTTTCTGTGATTTCAGGTATTTTCTGGCTGAAATTGAGGGACCTGAGCAAAAATCTGATTCAGAGGTTGAAAAAGGACGGCAGATGCTGTTGGATTCTGACCTACCTGCACTCGAAGTGGATTTTCTGGAGCTACAGAAACCCAATTGGCGCGCTCTCAATTGTGTTGAAAAGTAGACATCATGGGCTTTCCAGAAATATATAATAGCCCATACTTTGCTCGAGATTTAATGGCCCAAACTGGCGTTCCAAATCAGCATAAAAATTCTGGCGTCAAAACGCCAGAACTGGCATAAAAGCTGGAGTTAAACGCCCAAACTGGCACAAAAGCTGGCGTTTAACTCCAAGAAAAGTCTCTACATGTGAAAGCTTCAATGCTCAGTCCAAGCACACACCAAATGGGTCCGGAAGTGGATTATGCATCATTTACTTATTTCTGTAAACCCTAGGCTACTAGTTTTCTATAAATAGGACCTTTTGCTATTGTATTTGGACACCTCATGACACTTCACACGTTTCATATTGTATTCTCTATGGCATGAGTCTCTAAACCCCATGGTTGGGGTTGAGGAGCTCTGCTGTGTCTCGATGAATTAATGCAATTACTATTGTTTTCCATTCTATCACGCTTGTTTCTATTCTAAGATATTCACTCGCACTTCAACTTGATGAATGTGATGATCCGTGACACTCATCATTATTCTCACCTATGAACGCGTGCCTAAGAACCACCTCCGTTCTATCTGCAATAGCTTGAGTGCATATCTCTTGGGTTTCTAATCTAAGATTAGAACCTCCGTGGTATAGGCTAGAATTATTGGCGGCCATTCCTGAGATCCGGAAAGTCTAAACCTTGTCTGTGGTATTTCGAGTAGGATCTGGGAAGGGATGACTGTGACGAGCTTCAAACTCACGAGTGCTAGGCGTAGTGACAGACGCAAAAGGATCAATGGATCCTATTCCAACATGAGTGAGAACCGACAGATGATTAGCCATGCGGTGACAGCGCATTTGGACCATTTTCACTGAGAGGACGGATGGTAGCCATTGACAACGGTGATCCACCAACATACAGCTTGCCATGGAAGGAGCCTTGCATGCATGAAGAAGAAGACAGTAGGAAAGCAGAGATTCAGAAGATAGAGCATCTCCAAAACCTCAACCTGCTCTCTATTACTGCAAAACTAGTATTTATTTCATGTTCTTTTACTTTTTACAATTAAATATGAGAATTATTGATATCCTGACTAAGAGTTACAAGATAACCATAGCTTGCTTCAAGCCGACAATCTCCGTGGGATCGACCCTTACTCACGTAAGGTATTACTTGGACGACCCAGTGCACTTGCTGGTTAGTTGTGCGGAATTGCAAAAGTGTGATTGTGATTTCGTGCACCACGGTTCTATAATATTGCCGTAATATTTGAATATTATGACGTCTTTGATTATTACCGTAATTAATTGGTAGTTAACAGCATTATTTTTATTCTGGCAGTTTTAAATGCCATTATCAACTTGTATAAAATGCTCAACCCTAAATTAACCCCTCATTACTGTGTTGAACTTGAAATGCTGCCAGTGTGAGAGAAATCTTGAAGCTCTGCCACTGCGATCTCCTCTGTCACGATCTCTCCTCCAACGACGACTCTCTCCAACGACGATCTCCTCCTGCCAGCGACGTCTTCCCCAGCGACGGTCTCCTCCGGCAACGTCTCCTCCGGCAACGTCTCCTCCAGCGGCGTCTCCTCCAGCAGCGACCTCTTTCTACGACGTCTTCTCCAGTGACGGTCTCCTTCAACGACGTCTCCTCCTGTAACTTCTCCTCCAGCGACGTCTCTTCCAGCGGCTTCTCCTCTAGCGACGATGTCCTCCTGCAGCATTCTCCTACGCCGGCAATCTCATCAATCGAGCTATTGAGCTGCAAGATTCTCTTCCGGCAGACTCACGAGTAGGTTCTTCTCTTTCTTTGCTTTTGTTCTCTAAAAAATATTTCATTCTAATCGATGGTCTTAGGCTTGCCTTAGGTTAGATGAACAAATTTAATTAAAATTGGTTTGAATCTCAGTATAGTATGTTTATCGTTCTTTATTCTCAGCATGTATGTGCTCTATTTTGTTGTTCAATTTCCATAAAAGAAAAGAGAAAAACACTCTTTGTAATTATTATATTCTTTTGATTTGTTATAAAATTATATCATTGCTTTGCTTTTCTGGATGAGTTATGATTTGAGTACGACAGAATACTTTTAAAATTAACTTTCTAAGAGATTATATTTAGTTTATTGAACTATAGTAATTTCTCATGTTAGTATACTCATCTTTGTCAGGGCTTTGTCCTGTCTGATCCAAAGAATAGGGTGTTCCTTTGCAGTTTTCTCATTGTGATATCATTGGTTTGTGGTGCTTATTTAGTTGGCAATGCATTCACCACCAAGGAGTATAAACAAGTAAGTACGAATTTCTATTCCAAACTTCTAACTCTGAAATCTGAATTGCTAGAAAGAAAGAGAGAAGATTGTTATAGCGTAACTTTTTATGGTCGTGGTGTTGTAGAGCTTTCTTTTTCTTTTCTTCATCCCATTCTTTTTACTTCAAGTACAAGAATGAAATCTCTGCCTCACTGCAATCTGTAACAAACAAAACTTAGTGTGCTTTAGTTGGATTTTACACCATTGGTACTCAAATTTCTTCTATAATACATAAAATGAATAATATTAAATTTTATTATGTATATAAGTCAAGTAAAGCATCCCAAACACTACATTAGTTTGAGTATCTAACAATTTTGTTGTATCTTACACATTATGTCTCTAAAAAGTCTCAAAATGATATTTGAGTCATTGCTGTCTTATACTCTATCTCTAGTGTTTCTATCCTTCAATCTTTATATGATGGCTTCATTCATGTACTAATAAATAGTCATAATCTCCATAGATGCAAATATCATTTACCTTATTTTTATTATATAGAGTCTTTTCTCCTTTCTCCCCTGTCTGCTGCACTTTGAAGTTTGAACCCAACTCCTATATATTTTCTTCTTCTTCTCCTAGGCGAAGGACACCTTCAAAGTTCCCTTCAAATCTGAAGGGAAGGGAAACTTCAGAACAGTGAGCTTCAAATTCAAAGCAGTTGCACCAAGAACAAGACTCGTATTCTACAACTCCTTTTACCATACCAGAATTGATGATTATGAATCTCTCTGTGGCCCTGTTCTTGACCAGGTTATAGTGTTCCCTGTCGCCTAAGTTATTAAACCATTAATGTAGTACTCAGTAACTATGATTTTTGCAAGTTACTTGAGCCTGTCTTCTGTATAATTGCACGAGACCATACCACTCCTTCTGTATAATTTTAATTTCTGTTCATTACAAAATTTGGCTCAAGAGTTTGAAGATCAAATTTTTAATCATGGGAGTTGAATGTTCATGAAATGATTAAGTAGTATATTTTAGTTTTTGATTATTACCATGTGTTATTGGAAATCATGAGTTTCAATAAGCATGCATTTGTTTCACGACTTGTGGTTGCAGGCAATAATTGATTGCAGATTTTTTACATTGCTTGCGGTAGCAGGATCTTTTACTTGGCTCGGTACTTTGTTTTGTTGAGGTAATAATTTCACTACTTGATAATTTCATAAGTCGTATTTTAGGTAAAGCACGTAATTACACCCTTCTTCTTGTTGCTTATTTTGTTAACTATCTTCTAAAAAATGTTATTATAGTTGATAGTATTACATGCTAACATCTAAAATTGGTTCACAATTACTTCATTATATGCCTTGTAGTTCCAATACTTTCTCAAGGACCTTGTAAATTATGATGTTAAATATCAGGTATGTACAATTGTACATAAGTTTTTATCATTTAAAAAACTATTATTATTCTTTATTTTCTTAGTATACCCACTTTTATGTGATGCCGGATCCAATACGAGTCATTGTTCTTTATGGGAACGCACCTAGAACACATCATGCTATATGAGTCTTCCAGGAAAAAACACTTGCGAAAATAAATAGAAATAAAAATAATTGGAACATGCTCAATAGTAAAACTTGAAGGCAGAAAATATTTAAAGCCTCTAAATTACTAATGATAACATGCTCAAATAGTAAAACTTCATCTTGCTTTTGTATACTAATTCCCTATATTTTGTTCATGTATGCATTAAATAACCTTATACTTTCTAAACTTATAGCTAATTAGTTAGCAACATCATGATAGTGGAAGCAACATGTTCACTTGAGTGTGTAATTCAAAATATTAAGCAAATTAACATCCTAAACAGAAAGGACTTGAAGAATTCTAAAAAGAACAATACTAAGATTGGTAGTTACCCCTCATATACGCCGCCAATGTCTGATTAAAATTGCAGAGTTAGCTTTTTAAGAAGCAAAGATTGGTTAGCCATCCCTAGTTTAAAAGTAACTAGAAAATAATTAGTTAGAGATTTTCTTTGGGGGTTTGGGATATGAATACCTTTTACTTTTTACCTTCTTTTGCTGCTTTGCTCATGGTTTTTTTAATGTTAATATGGTTTCTTTATCAGATACCCAAAGCTATTTATGTTCTTTAATACAGAGTTTATTCACTTAGTTCAGTTTTGGTTTCACTGTGAGGATGCTTTATCCTCTTTTGTACTCATGTCCTCTCTCCTAATTAAATTTGAAGTTTCCCCCTTATGAAATTGTAGATATGCCATTGTTTCTTTTTTAATTCAATATCTACCATAATATAACCATCCATTTTTGTTATTTTCATCTTGTTGTTGACCTTTGTTATACAACCTTCTTGTGAACCTGAAAAAGAGAAGCAGCTTTTAGGAGTAAGCACAAGCGAACCACAGCAGAAATTGAGACCAAAAAGGTTGGTTCCACTCAGCCATACTTCAGAGGAAAATATAGTTACTGTTCCCACTACTAAAGGTGGAGTGAGAAGGAAACATCATCGAGCGTGGACTCTTGTTGAGGTAATGAAGTTGGTTGACGGTGTATCACGGTGTAGCGCAGGGAGGTGGTCTGAGATCAAACTGCTCTCCTTTTCATCACACTCGTATCGTACCTCTGTCGATCTTAAGGTAAGCAGTTTTGAGGTCTGGTCGTGTTAAAGCTAGTCAGCAAAGTACATGGCTCGATTTTGTTATCACTAAATTGCACTAAAAATAGATTTTGCTTTGCAGGATAAGTGGAGGAATTTGCTCAAGGCTAGCTTTGCTCAGGCACCTGCAGATGAAGGGGTAAGAGTCATGATTTTGCAAAATTAATCTTGCTTATTAAAGAGTTTATATAAACATGATTTGTGCTTAAAAATTATTTGAAAATTAGTTCCTACAAACATTCCAGGAACTGTTTCAACATGCATGCATGTGACTTAAGTTGCTTAATATTTTACTACCTGTCCAAAATTAATTAGGCATTTAGGAGAGCAGGTTATACTGAGGCTTCAGTTGATCGGGTTTCACCTGCTGGATTGCCACCAGTTTCTGTTCTTTCAGCTCTTGTTAATGATGAGGATGGATCCATGTCTTCTTTGCCCACTCTAACAAACTTAGCATTGGAATACAACTTTCCTATTGTATCAATTACTGATTTGATAAGGTAATATATAGAGGCATCATTTAGCTTGATGCATATAAAATCACTCTATCTCCTTTGCTTGATGCATATATCTCTTTTTTTCTTATAGCAGCGTGAAGAAGGAAAAAGAAGATATGTATCCTGAAATGGAATGAGAGAGGAGAAGGAAAACATAGGGTAACACATACAAGAAGAAATAATGACTCAGTGCAACAGTAATGATTACCCTAAACAATCATAGCACCATTGTGGAGAGGAACAAAGATAGCTTAATTAGCAAAACTTGTCCATCAGGCGGTCATCATATCAAATGCCAACAAGACCACTAGGTTATTAATTCTTTTACATTTTTGTACTTCAATTTTGCATATGTGTTTTTTATTTGTAGAATTGGGGTGCTCATGATTATTATTTATTATGATACAATGTGATCTCATTATAACTTCCCTTGAGCAAGGTTGCAAGTCTGAGTATTTTGAATGAAAAGAACCAAAGCTGGGAGATTTTTGTTTTAGGCTTTTAGCCTATAGTGGGTTTGCTTGGCTCACGCTAGATTAATTTAGGTACATTGGACTCTAGTTTTTAATTAAAAACAAGATCGCATTAATTTGAGTAAACGAGGATCGTGTTATAGTCTTAGGGTCTATATATGTATACAGTGATCTTACTAAGTTCAAGCTACATTAATTTGGAACATTGACATGTGGAATTATAAATCACGGTGTTCTAGGTGAAAATAACTATTTTGTTAGTTTCAGTTCACACCAAAATTTTGAGTTAAAATTTTGGCTGCAAGAGCTGCCCTATATTAGCTTGAGCATTTTATTTAATTTTGATGTATCAAAATATTATTAGTCCGTTGTTTATCTAGGAAACAGAAATGCTTAATTTTGCTCGGTGTCTCGTTATAATTTTGTACTGAAACTGCATTTTTAGTTCTACATTTACTGCTTATATTAATGACATGTGGTGTAAAATATTAGCAACTCAGCTACTTAATTTTTAGTGATGACTCTTCAATTCAAGAAGGTTGGCCCTTTGTTTTCTTTTTATTGCTCATTCCTGTTTAGAATTGATTGATAAACTTAATGGAACTGTGAAAGTTGTTACTGATATGTATTCTGGTTAATATGTTTGAAGAAACTAATCTGATAGGAACCAATCTATAGCAACGTGTTGGTCTTGTTAGATCAAGTAAAGAAATGAGATCACCGGCCATCCAAAACATACATAACAGGAACAAGGAAAAGAAGAAAGGTTCACACTGATATTGATGGCAGTGAAACAAGGTGGCACAAAATTATCGCATATATATATATGCACTTCTATTGGAATACAATGACTATGTTCCTCCAAATAAAGAGGTCTAATCACTTTACTCTGAAGTTCCCTTTAAGATTGACTAATCTTTTTCGACTTTGATAGATTTATCTCCTAAAATCTTAATATCTTAGTCTGCATTTGAGATGATTTATATTCTAAGTTACGTTGCCCTCTCACACACTTCATATGGTATAGGCTTACTGGTAAATAATATATAAACTTCTGCCACATTTTCCTAAAGTTTAACTTAATTATGAAGAGTGGGTGTAAAAGATATTGAACTTGTTAAGGACCTGTTCATATAAGCTCTGGTACAGTGTTAAGCATAAGTTTCCTTGAAGCTTAAAGTTCGTTTTTCTTAAAGTGCTCCCAAATAGTGCAGTATACTTCTCCATAATTTATATATTAATTAAAATCCCGCTGATTTAGCTTTTATCTTTTATACAGGATTGGGGGCAGCCTGGCTTTACTTTAATCTGAAAGAAGACGATTTGGTAACATCTTAAAAGAGTGAGTACCTTCACTGTTCTTTTTCGTCATTGTGTTCTTGTTTGCTATATCAGCATGGAAAATCCCATACCTCCCTTTGAATTTATTATCAACTTATCATTTGCACATTGGATACTCTCAAGATTTGTTATATTTCATACCTAAATCAATCATAAGCTAGATTGTCAGGATCTATTAGTAATATGGTTATTGTGCAGTTATAAGTAATTTTCATAGCAGAATTGCTAATTTAAGTTAGTAGATTTCAGACTAAAGTGTAATAAGTTGCTTGGTTAAATTTATTTTGTGTTGTCCAAGTTACTAAAGATAGAAGAGAGACAACTATGGCACAGGGTCCTCTCTTGACGCTCGGCCAATCATGTTATAAGAAAAGCATGCCCAGTGGAAGAAAGGACTGGAAAAACCAAGAGAGCCAGTAGCATTTAGAAGATAGTTCTTCTTCTATGTTAGGTGGGATGCCCCAATGGGGGCAGGTTCCATGCCCTGCCCAATTTAGAATCAATTGTAAAGAAAATTTGGTTGGGCATGTTTCTTCATCAAAAAATAAAGTAGGTACTGTTGCCCCACCAAATATAGAATCTTCGGCGGCAGCATTCAACTTCTCTAGTGCATAGTCAGATACAACAAAGTCTGATAAAATGCTCATTGAAGAAGTTCAGAGACTGAGAGCTGAGGTAACTTTTGTTTCAATGTTCTACATGCTACATTTGTGATAAAGAAACAGTTAATTATCCTGCTGAGATTTCTATAAATGAATATATTCCTGTATGTATGTCCAGCATTCAACTATAATTCAAATTTGTAAAATTTGTTTTCGCATTTTCCGTTAGGATAACTGGTGAGCATTTAGTCCTTTAGGTTGCTTCATTTCATTCCTCTCATTATGATTTTCCTATATCTGAGTAGCAAATTAACTAGTGTTGTTCACTTGCATATTTAAAAAATATCTGACTGTGCATTTAATGTGTTCTCTTATGCATGTTCTTTTGATAGTTAAAGAGACTTGAAGAACAGTGTGAACTCAAAAACCATAAGATACAAGAGTGCCAACAGAAAATTGAGGAGGGTTGGTTTGTAGCAAAGGAAGAAGCTGCTAAGTCCAAAGCAGCAAAAGAGGTCATAAAAGCTTTGGCTGTAAGGGTAAGTTTTCTTATATTATTTTTGTTTTGTTCATTTACACAAAGGCTTCCGTACAAGAAACATATGTTGTAGTAGTCCTTATGATATGGCCTTAACATTATATTAATTATCACCACTGCAGCTTCATACAATATCAGGAAAAGAGAATGCTGGACAAGAAGGAAAAGTTGGGATACATGATTGCATGTCTAATTTGGCACCCATACATATAGATATGAATAGTCCTAGGGATGGCAACATGGATATATGGCATAATACACTTCTTGGAACCTTGGAAAACTGTCGAGTTCTTTTTGCATGTTTGGTTGCATTGTTATTAAATTTGTACCTATTTATATATTTGTTCATAGTTTCCTAACCTTATTAGTTTCAACTGTTTTAGTTTTTACTTGATTCTACTGTTTAGTGTTTTAAGTTTTATGACTTCAAGAGAAATTAGATTGGTCAGTTTAATAGAAATTTTCTCTTTATATTATTTGACTAGTTATATATTATTTCTAATGACATCTTTTCATTGTTATAATTTTAATTTATAACAGCCGGCTTGATAGAAATTTCCGGACAGGAGAGGTTCCTACAAATCTTTGTAAGAGATGAGTTTGGATAATAAAGTTGGAGTGTTGGAGTAAGAAACAAAGATATTGGAGCAAGTTCCTGGAATGAAACTCACACAAGAGACCAAGAAACTAAGGCAAGCTTATTTTAAAGTTAATTACAAAGGGAGGAAACTTTTGGCCTCCAAATCTTATTCATCATCACTTAGCTAAGCTACTTGTCTTGTATATCATATTCTAAGTAATAAAAACAGTACTTATTAGTAAGACAAGGTTTTGTATAGGAGTTATTACTTTTGATTTTTAATGATAAAAAATTATATATTATATTAATATTTTATTTATGGATTATGATTTTTTGCTATTATGAAATTTTGATCACAATTATTTATTTAACGCGATAAAAATGACGGTAAAAATTATTTTTTTAAACGATAAAAAATATCACTGTCAAGGTAAAACAGCGGTTCAAAAATGCCATTTTAACCAACCAAAATGCTACTATCAAGATAAAAATGGCGGTTCAAAATACCGTTTTAACCAACCAAAACACCAATTTGTCAGGGTAATAATGGCGGTTCAAACCGTCGTTTTAACCTATCCAAAAACGGCCATTTTAACCTTGGAAATAACAGCGGTTTGAACTGCCGTTTTAACCAACCAAAACACCACTCTGTCAGGGTAATAATGGCGGTTCAAACCGCTGTTTTAACCTATCCAAAAACCACCATTTTAACCCTGGAAATAACGGCGATTTGAACCGCTGTTTAACCTATTCAAAAACCGCCGTTTTAATCCAGGAAATTGTGGCGGTTTTCAAAAAACTGCCGTAATAACCATAATGGCGACCGAAATTACGTCGCTTTACGAAACCGCCATTATTGGTAATAATGGCGGTTCAAACCGCCTTAAATACAAAATAAACGGCCATTTTTACCAGAATTTTTTGTAGTGATAGGAAGAGTCAATACATATAGATATAACAAAATGGAACAAAATATCAAATCCCAAAAGAATATTAATACTAAAAAAATATTTTATCTTTTTAATTAAATAAATTTTTAATTCAAATTAAATAAATTTAATATTAAAAGTTATTTTAGTCTTTTAAAATATTAATACTAAAAGAATATTTTGCCTTTTTAATTATTTTAAAATTTTGTTTTTTATTTTTGTCATAATTTTATAATAATTTGATATTATCCAAAAATAAAATAAATTCAAATTTAAAGAATAAAATAGTAAAATTTTAGCCCAAAGTTCCAAATAAAATTTTAATGCTCATTTTTTTTCTTTCTTTTTAATTACAAAACACTAAATACTCTATATACAAAGTTATAATTTTTTTTCTTATTTTTTAAATTAAAGAATATTAAAACTCTATACAATTTTAGAGTACTAAATCACGTGCCCTAATACAATGGATTCTCTAAATTTTGAATTTCACTTTAGATAATAAAGTGTGATTTCTTATTATTTATTTCATAGGTGAAACCAAAAATAAATATAAAAAAATCATTCAAAAATAAAAAATCACACTTTCTTCTCTAAAATAAAAATTCAAAATTTAGAAAATTCAAATTCTAATACAATACCCAAACTCTACCGCCTCTTTATTCTCCTTTCTCTTCCACCATAACCAATCCAGCCATCACTTTCATCATTTTCACCACTACTATTATCGTCCATGTTTTACCACCGAACAACCATTTTTTCCTATTTCCTCCCTAAATCTTAATACTCACAAAAACTCTAATTAAATTAATTTCTAAAAATATATACAATAAAGCTAATCTAATACAATAAAAAATAATAAAATCCAAAAAATTTAACGAACGAAACATAAAAGAGGGAGGTGAGGTTTATGAAGATGGATTGAGATGAAGAGGGAGGGAGCGAGGGGTGAGGTTTATGAAGACGGAAGAGAAACGAGAGAAGGAGATTTTGAGATTTTAATTTGATTCTTTTTTTTTTTCTTCTTATGCTCATAAGTCATAACTCATCCTGTTCATCTTCGTTTTTGGTATTAGAAATTTTACAAAAGGAAAAAGAAGAACAAAAGGGAGAGACATTAATGGTATCTTTTAAGAAATTTAACTGGGAGTTAATTTTGTTAAAAGGATTCTATTTTTTGTGGATATTGAATTAATTTCAATCTATTTTGGTTAGTTTTGTGAATATTTAAATTATTAATGATTATATATATATATATATATATATGGTGAGTTCTATCCAACTCTCTCTAAATCAACCTGTAAATTATCATTTATGACATGGCACATGTTAATTGGATGTTTAGTTTTAGTTTAAGTTAATTTAACTCAATAAGAGTTAACATCTTAACTAAAGTAGGACTATTTTATAATTAAATATTTTTTAAGATGAATGATTAGATAATTTTTATAAATATTAAAAAGTAAATTTATATGTTTTTACATTATATAAAAAAAATCCTAAATTTATATGTTTGTATTTTTAAGATGAGGGGCAGCCCAACCAGCCTTTCCTGTGAAAAATGAGAAAATAAACTGAGAAATTCAATTGAAATTGTACTTATGTTTCTTATGAATGATCAATATTGGGGGCAATTACAATCAATTCGAACTTTGATATATGTGACAAAAATTAGTGAACATCTGCCTCGCTTTCTTTTCTTCCTTTCTTCTCTTTTTTTATACCAGATAATGAACAACAGATGGATGAAAGCACTGTATCAAATATGTGCACAGTAGCAGCGCTGCTTGTGACGAGAGCAGCGGCGATGCTTTGGAGATCGGCGACGAAATGGAAGAGAAGTTACAACGAAATTAGAGTTCAATATGTGAAAGTATGATTTGGGGAAAAAGAAAAGATTCAATTTTTACTTTTTAGTATTTTAGTAAATTATACAATTACCCATTTTGGGTTATAATTTAATTTTAAAATAATTTAACTATAGTTAACGTAACAACCAATTAAAGAGTGACATGTTATAGAGGACAATTTACATGTTATTATAAAAAAGGTAGAGTAGAATTTACCTAGGGTTAAGTACTGGAATCGTCCTTAAGGTTTGGGGTGAAAATCAAAATCGTCTCCGACCTTTTTTGTTATTAAAATCATCCTAAACGTTACAAAACGTTATAAAATCGTCATTTTCTATTTTTTTGGACCAAATTACCCTTAACAATTAATAAAAATAATATTAAAAAAATAAAACCCTACCCCCACCCACACCCAGCATCTCTTCGTCTCTCTCTCCACCCCAAACCCACCCCCATTTCCATCATCATCAATTCCCACTCCCTCACCCCCTCACCCCCTCACCCCACTGCCGCCGCCCCTGCGTCCAACCCGCCGCCACCCTTCGTTCTTTCTATTTTTCTTTTTTTTTTTTAATTTTTGAAAAACATATACATTATTGATGATTATTGAACTTCTGCTTCTTCCTCTGCTTCTTCTTCAGCTCTGCTTGAATTTCTGCTTCTGAAATTGTAACTTGATGATTATTGAACTTTTGGATCTGAAAACTGAAATTGTAGTTGATGATTATTGAAATTGATGTGATTATTGAAATTGTTATGCTTCTTCTGCTTCTGATTTTTTTGTTGATTTATTTTGTTTTGTAAATGTTGCTGTTAATTTATTTAGTTATGAGTAATGAATAGCTATGGTGGCAGTGGTGATTGGGTGAGGGAGAGCGAGGAGGTGGAAGGAGATTGGGTGAGTGAGGAAGTGGGGTGAGAGAGTAAGGGGTGAGGGGTGGGGGGTAAGGGAGTGGGATGAGGGAGTTACCGCGCGTGCGCGGGGGGTGGGGGGAGGGGAGTTTGTTTTAATTTTTAATATTATTTTTAAGTATTTTTATTAATAATAAAGGGTAATATGGTAAAAAAAATAAAATTGAAGTGGAAAAGGACGATTTTATAACGTTTTGTAACGTTGAGGATAATTTTAATAACAAAAAAAGGTTGGGTACGATTTTGATTTTCACCCCAGACCTTAGGGATGATTTCAGTACTTAACCCAATTTACCTATATATATATATGAAAAAATTTCTCTCTCTATATATATATATATATATATATATATATATATGAAAAAATTTCTAGTAAAATCTTTGACGAAATCAATTATATTACGAAGTAATAATTGTAAATATAGCATGTGTTTTCAGTTCATATATACATTAAAAGTAGTATATCTTTTTAATTGAAAATAATTGTAAAAAATTTTTTTCATATGCATATATGTAAAGTAAAATTTCTTGCCCCATTTTCTCTAAAATGAGGTTTTTTTAATCCAAAATAAGATTTAGTTTAGTAAAATTTTTATTTTTTAAAAATATGTTGTTAATATAAGTTAATTTTTAAAAAATTTTAAAAATGGTAATATTTATGTTTGGTAATCAAATTAAAAATCACTTTTAATAAATACAAATAAAATTTGATAAAAAATTTAAAATTTAAAAATATTATAATAGACATAAATATAAGACTTAAATTTAAAAATTAATTAATATATAACACAAAACTCCTTTACTATTATCAATACTACCATATTACCTACTGTCTCCAATTCTTTCTACCGAACAATTCTTACACAAAGTCACATTTTAATCCAAACACTCAAAGATAATCTTTTCATTTTAAAAAGGGGAGAGAATCAAAGAACCAAAGGTCAGAGAGAACAAAAGAAGAGAGAAACATAGAAGGAGAAAAGAGAAAAGAAGAAAAGGGAAGGAAGAAAGAGGACGGCGACATTGGAAAAGGGTGCTGCCGCCACCGTCGCAATCATGAGAGAGAGAGAGAGAGAGAGAGAGAGGGGGCGGGGGGGAGGGAGGTGGGAGCTACTCCTGTCGCCTTCACGCTCCATCGCTGTCATTGAGCTCTTGGAGAGAGAGAGAGATGGAGGTGGGAGCTACTCCTGTCGCCTTCACACTCCATCGCTGTCATTGAGCTCTTGGCGGTGAGAGACTGATGGTGCTCTCTCTCTCTCTCTCTCTCTCTCTCTCTCTCTCTCTCTCTCTCTCTCTCTCTCTCTCTCTCTCTCTCTCTCTCTCTCTCTAAATGATCTATTTCTCTCCTCAGCCACAACCGTAATAGCGCCGGTGGCAGTAGTAACTTCTTGCGCCGTTGCTTCTTCTTTTTCTTTTCTTCTCTTCTATTCTTCCTTCCCCCTCAACTTTTATTTTTTGCCTTCTCTTTCTCATTCTATCTCTACTTTTCTCTTACTTGAACTCACTCTTTCTCCTCAACCGCGATGACAATGGATGGTGGCAGTACCAACTCTACTTCCTACTGTCACCTCCGTCTTCTCTCTTCCCTTTCTTATTTCTTTCTCTGAGTTTTCTTCTCTTCTCTCTCTTTCTCTTTTTTTCTTCGTGTATCTGTGTATGTTGTGTGTGAATTTAAAAAAATAAGATGTAAAAAAATATAAGTGTATAATGATAATAATGAGATGAGAGGTGTGGCAATGTAAGTGGGAGTGGGTGCGTGGTGGGAGTGGTGGTGAGGCAAACAGTTGGAGTGAAATGAGAAGAATGAGAGAGAAAAATAATTATGAAAGAATTTTCGAAAAAAGTTGATTTTAATAAAATTCAATGTTTGATTTTTTTTTCTCTAAATTTTGGGGACGAAAAAGTACTTAACCTTTTTTATTATTATTATTTACCACAAAAATTAGTATGTATGCATGAACTTTTTGAGCACACCTACACTTGCAAAGAGAACAGAAGTTAATGGGTCGATGAATGCTGTCAGATAATTCAGATAAGTTACCTTCCTTTTCTACTTTGTGATATTATTTATTCCATTTTATTAAAAATTTATTCATATAATGTATCTATTGAGTATCACAATAAATTATAAAGTATTTAAATATTATAATATTTTTTCTATTAAGATTATTTAGTTATTATTAGACTTAGTTATATAGTTAATTGTTACATTTCTATCTTTAATAGGTCAATTTTTTTATTTTTTATTTAAATTTTATTATATCGAAATAAGAGCCGTAAGTTGCTATAGAAGTTAGGTGGTTGATCCATCATCTGTCTCAAAAAAAGCATATGGGCTAGAATAGTGGATGAAAAATGAAGAGGTTAGTTATATAATATATAGGTGAGTTAAGAAATTTTTTTAGACCTTCTGTTAGTGGGCTACTCTCAACTACTAGAACCAATGTTGTAGATCTTAAGTAGAGAGTGGATCATAATACTCAACAATAAAGTTGAACAATATGCAATTAAATATAAAGAGTTCGAAGACCGCTACCAAATAAGAGAAAAGAGAGTTTGAAGATCATTTACCAATGTAAGAAAAAAAAGAGTGGCAGTAGACTATAGACTCCTTGCGTGAGGATCTTAACACACCAAAGATTCATAGTGGATTTAGTATCTGATGACCATGGTTGTTAGTAATTTTAAATCAATTGTCCCCACATCACTTTTTACCTTTCCAAGTTTTTACTTTTCAAAGAGGCACAATTCTAGACAAACGACCCCTTCCTATCTCTTAACTTCCATAGCAACCACATGGTTCTTCTCAGGGAGAAGATGATCAACAATCTCGATGTCTCAGATGACGATTATTTAAATGAATATAAGCAGAGTTATTTACTTTACTTTGAATATTTTATATTGTTAGTGAATTGTTGAATATTAATTGAGTTATTTTTTAGTAGATTGTTGAATATGAGTTTAATTACTTATTTTTTCTTGTCTTAGATATTTATGTTAGTGGATTGTTTACTACTTTGACAACTTTATAAATTTATTATTGTAATATTTAATATTAATTTCATTTCTATATATTAAAAATTTATTTGATGTGTTAACTATCCATTATTTTTTAAATAGGAATCGTCAATTAAAAAGATGTATGGCCGTCAAAATTGATAGCAACATTGTCGTTTTTTAGTTAAAAATAACAAAAGAAAATAAAAAATTAGCTTAACTGTCGATAAATACCAAAAACCAAGATGTGGATATTTTAATAATTAAATTGAAGATGCATATGTTGATTTTGTTATAAATAAAAATATTATTTTTCATTTATTATTGACATCCAATCTGTCAATTTTTTATTATATTATCGACTGTCATCATGTTATTGATTTTATTGAATATAAAAAAAATCTTTTCTTTTATTATCGACAATATCACCATACAAAATGCATGACATTTAGATTCTTCTATGCAATTGCCTAATCAAAATGTAACAGAGTAAGATGATGTGTCGTCCATATGTCCATTACGGTGCTTACATGGTCCGTTGTAAAAAGGTTTGAGGACGGATAAGTTCCCAGACTTCAAAAGAATGTCGTTTTGCGATGAGTCTTCCTCGCTTGACTTCTTCATTTTTTTTCCCTATCTGAAACATTTCTGAAGCCCCTTGCAATTGAAGTTTTGTTCATAAATGAAGAAAAGAATAAATTTCCATATCTCAAATTCTCCATTGAGGAACAACTTGAATCAATGAGATATTTTCTCCATATCTCAATTTTCATGAAAAAAGGCAAATTTTCCAAAAAAAAAAAAAGCTCAAAAATCAAATTAAATCAAATAGAATCTAACCCGCCACCAAAATTACCAGATCTAACAAAGCACATTTATGTGACTGAGTCCCAATATGAGTAATATCACTTTTAATCCTTTCATGTCCTTGAAGTTGTAGATAAAATGGCTCAAATGAGCAACTTCCCTTGCAAGGTCAACTTGAGACAACATGAAAACTGCAAATTGTTGAACACTTTTATCCAATCTTAATCAATTGAGAGTAGGAATAAACGTTAAAGATTTTGCCATCAAATTGATAATTGCAAAATCTCTTCTAATAGATTCTCCCACACCAGGTAAGTAAAAATTAAAAAAGCAAGATATATGAGAATGAATAATCTAAGAGGAAAGCTCAAAATGAGGAGGAGAGGCAGGACAACATGCTAGAAAAGAGGATCCGGAAATGAATGTGAGTGGCGGCGGCGGTGGAGACGAAGAAGCAGAAAGTGCGGAATTGAATGGGAATGTGATGGAGGAAAAAGATTCATTCATTCATTCAACAAGATTCATATTGGGTCCTTCCCCTTGCCGCGATTCTTAGTCGACAAATAACACACAAAGGAACAAATCAAGTAGAATCACCTAACCGTGCTTCTTCCATATATGCTTCATTTTCTGCCAATGTGATAATTGGCCACGCAACCACCCATTGTAAAATCCAGTCAAATCGTAATTATTTAAATAATAAATTAAATATGAGCGAATGTGGTTAGAAAATTTAGCAATCGAAATTTGATAATTTAAATATGATATTTGGACTCAGTAAATTTTTCTGAGTCAGAAAACTTAGTTTTCTGAATAAAAATGCACACTGGAAATTTGACCGGCAGTATCAGCTGCGATCTGTCCGGTACTGTAGCTGAGAAAATTAATTAGAAGTGAATAATTTTAAGAAATAAGAATTTATAATTTGGAAAGATAGAAATATTTAAAATACGATTTAAAACTCTAATCTTAAAGGTTTTAGCCCAAAATTGGGCCAACGGACTAAACCAAGTAAACCGGACCCAAGTGGGCCCAAGAACTAACATATATAAACACTAGTTATGACCATTTCAGCTCATTTATCCTAGAGAATGAGAGATGGGGCGGATATATTGAAGAGAGAAAGAAAACCTAGCTTCCCAAACTTCAAATCACCATAACTTTCTCTCCGAAACTCCGATTGACGAGCCATTTGTAGCCATGCGTCGCTCTTCTCTCCCTCTTTGATTCTATCTAAATTTGAGTTTTATTATGGTATTGAGTAATTTTATGATTTTGGTTATTTAGGAGTGCTCTAGTATGAACCATTGGTGAATTCCATCAACAAATTTTTGGGTTGAGGTAAGGAACCCTCTAACCCTTGTGATTTATCAATTTTCTGAACCCTAGATTGATTATAAGTGTGAAAATTTATTATGTTAGAATATTGGGTGATTTTAGTACATAATTGGAATATTGATATTGCTTGTGGGACCTTGGTGAGGCTTGGAGTTAAGGGTTGGTGGAGACTTCCAAGAAGAAGCTCAATTATTTTGGCTACAAGAGGTACAGTTTAAGTTTCATTTAAGTACCGTGTGGTGTGATGAGAATTTCTAGGCTAGATGCCCCTAGGATTAAGTTTGGATTGTGTAAATGTTTGGTACTAATATGTATAGTTGATATGTAATGTAAATTAATGTTTGGGTTGAGAATTGGGTGAATTTGTATGTTTGGTGTGTTGAGAATTTGATGAATTGGATAATGAATATTGGTTTGTAAAGTATGCATTTAAATTATGAATTTTGGGCCGGAGGCCGTGAATCTTGGGCCGGAGGTCGGAAAGAGGTAAGAAAGGTAAGTGATGTGTGTATTGTGTGATGTCATATGATTGAATGGATATTGAATATTGAGTGTGTGAATAAATGGGAGGAATGTGAAATAATAAGAAATTAGGAATTTAGGAGTGGAAGGTGACGAAATTGAATTGAATTGTGTAGATGAGGTATGTTTGGTTTTGGTTGAGTGTAATTATTTGAATGTGGTTAGGTTGTGGTCATTTGGATGAGTGGAAATGAATTTGGCTTGTGAACATTGGAAAAATTGGTAATTTCTGTTCTTGGGTAAAAACTGATTTTTGACCAACTTCGGCGGTCCATAACTCGGTCCTCGGAGTTAGGAATTATTCAAAACAAAATTTTTATGAAAGTTCATTCAACGATCTTTCTAATGGTTCAGAAATGGTTGAAAAAGGAATTTTGTAGAAGAAGTTATGTGTGGCAGAAATTTGAGGTTTAAAAATGAAATTCTGCAGATTTTTTAGACTTAGTAAAATTTTTAAGAAAACGTACTCCGATGCGCACACGTCACTCACGATTTTTACTCTCTCAGGCGTGCGCCTGACCGATGCATACGCGTCGCTGTATTGATGCAAGTGCCAGTAGAAAATCCAGAGAGTTGTGCTAGTACTGTGCTGGTTTTGTGCGAGGAGAACAAAACACACCCACGCGTTCGCGTGACTGACGCGCACGCGTCGCGCTACCTTTCTGCTTCCCATGCGTGCGCATGGACAACACTCACACGTCACTTCCTTTTTCCGCTTTCTACGCGTGCGCGTGGGCGATTCGCACGCGTGACCCTGTTTTCAACAAAAGTTGATTTTTGAGTTTTTTAAAGCCGAATTTCAGACTTCTAAACCTTCATTTTCATCCTCTATGTCCTAAATCTTTATAGTATGCCTAGTAATGAAAAGAAGTTAGGACATGTGGTAACTTGTGGATATAGTAAAGTGAGAATCAATGATGAATGATGAGTAATGATGATTGCATGAATTACTGAGGATGATGGTGCAAGTGCTGTGTTGTTATGAGCCGGATGGCTGTGATAAGCACTAAATTATGGCTGAGTATATATATGTAGATGGTTAATGATTAAATGATTATGATTGATTGAGGAAGCTTGAACATGCGGCGAGTATGCCAGAGATGCATATAGGATTAGTAAAAAAATGTGGTAGATGAATAATGATGGAAAATATTGAATGTGACGTGTGACCCCGGGTAGTAGGCAGTGGCGTTGTCCACTTGCTTCGGGTATGAGATGGGGAAGGAGGATTATGATAAATGAGTTTAATTATTGAGTTTTGATTGAATGTATGTTTGAGATGCCTGGATAGTAGCAAGGGTCGTGGTTCGTCCCACTTGCTCCAGGTCACTGTTTGAGATTTGATAATGATGATGATTGATTTGGAATAAATGAATGGATGCCTAAGATACCTGGGTAGTAGCAAGGATTGTGGTTTGTCCCGCTTGGTCCAGGTCAATGCTTGAGATACCTGGGTAGTAGCAAGGGTCGTGGTTCGTCCCACTTGCTCCTGGTCAATGTTTGAGATACCTGGGTAGTAGCAAGGGTTGTGGTTCGTCCCACTTGCTTTAGGTCAGAGATTATGACGCCTGGGTAGTAGCGGCAGTAGTAGTGGTGATTCCACTTGCTCCAGGTTGAGCTTTTTAAACACCCGCCTGGGTAGTAGCCGCAGTAGTGGTTGTTCCACTAGCTCTGGGTTAAGCGGGTAGTAGCAAAGGGGTTGTAGCTCAAGCCCACTTGCTCCGCATGGGTGTTTCTATCCATGGTTAGCTACCAGGATGTGTCGGGTTGGCTATATAACCGATAGATCATATCATCAGCCATAGGGCAGGCATGCATTATTTACACATGTTTGACTTGTTTGGGTTTGCCTATTTGTTTGGATTGCTATATCATATATGCTATGTTACTTGACTATGTGCTACTTGTTCTACTCGTACCTTATTGTGTATTACTTGCCTGCATTGCTTGTGTTTGTACAACTGAAAGGTCCCTCATGCGGGTGTCGGTTGACACTGAGGGCTGTTCTTATTGAGATGGAGTAATGATATGATTAATTAAAATTGATGATTATTGAATGAGGTAATTTGAGTTCCCTGGATAGATGCAGTGAAGTGATTTCACTGCTCCAGATAGAAAATGAGATGATTTGAGCCCCCTGGATAGACGCAGTGAAGTGATTTCACTTGCTCCAGGTGAGGATAAAGTATTGATATAGAATTATTGAGACAGAATAACTGGTGATGGTTTTGTTTATGATTCTGATTCGTTGGAGAGTTAGGAAGTTGGGAAGGATGAGGAACATGAATTAGATTTAGCATCCCCTATGACAGTTGCCTATTTTTGGATTAGCGTGAACATAGGATGAATATTGGGTGAAAGGAAGTTTAGGATGCTTAGTGAGTTTTTATTACAATGCATTGTATTTATTTGGCACTTTTACCGTACTGGGAACCATGGGTCAGGGGTTCTCATTCTGTATATATCTCTTGTTTTTCAGATACAGGTCCAGGTGCTCAGAAGTGAGCTGTGGTTCATCTGAGAGACGGTGAAAATCTTTATATTCTCTACTTTATATTTTGCTTAGAATCTCTCCACCTTTATTTTGAAAAGCTTATATTATGTATTAAACTCTTTTGAACTTGCCTATAGATGCTCTTATGTTTCTTTTGGGAGAGATTAGGAAATACTGTTGTCAACTACTTTCATACTGTACCCTAGCCGGCCTAAACTTCACGGGTCGCGACTAGTGGCTATTTACTTACGTTATATATCTATATATTGTCCTTCTCTTATTCTCCTTTATGACTTTATTCTTATATCGCTTTCGACTTCACGCTTTATCTTTTAGTTGTCGATGCGTGAGTGATATGACTTCGCAATTTTATTTTTACTCTTTTCAGACTTCTCAATTAATACTCCTTTCAATTATACTTATAATTATGTATTAAAAATCTACCTGGGAGTCGTACCACCGTAATATCATTGACTTATGACTCGAGCATAAGGATTTGAATATTAGGGTGTTACACCCTTCGCCGCTACCACTAGCAAGAAATCTCTTGTGCACTGCCGTTGTTGACATTGTCGGAACACACGTCCACCTTGTTCTCTGGCAAGCCGCCACCGTTTTTGACTTTTTCGTTGATAGCCTCCACCACTCTCTTTTTCTTTTTCAACAACATCCCCTCCCGTGGCTTCTCGACTAACAGCTCCGTCAACGAGACAACGACGACCTCCCTATCTTGTTGGTGGCGGTGGATGGAGATTCCAATCTAGGGCTTCTCGAAATGGGGGCGGCACCGTTGTGCCTTTAACACCTTAGTTCATCTAGGAACAAAACCTTAGTAGTAAAGAGAATGCTTCAAATAGGAAGAAAAATGAAGAAGCCAAGGACTCATGACAAAACGACATCCTTTTGAAGTCTAGGGACTTGTCCGTTCTCGAACCTTTTTATAACGGACTACATAAGTACTGTCACGGGCATATGGATGATACATCAGCTCACTCTGTTACGTTTTGATTAGGCAATTGCACGAAAAGATCTAAATGTCACACATTTTATAAGGTAAGGAATGATTTTGTATTTTTCAATTTTAAAAGACGAATTTGTCTTTGAATTAAAAAAAGTTAGGAACTTATTTGTCATTTTCTCTAAAATTATTTAGGAATCTATTTGTCCTTTTTTCTAAAATTATTGACGATGCTCAAATCAACAATTTTATTAGTTTTTTAAAAAGTTGACAAATTTAAAACCGACAGCACAAGCCGTGGTTTTTGTCGTTAATTTGGCTATTGATATTTAGCATGTTTCTTGTAGCAACTGTTACTGACTTACTGTTAACTCAACAAATATGAAACTATTACAAGCAAACATAATTATGATAAATAATTTATAAATAAAATAATATAAATAAGAATAGAAGATACATGCTGGAAACAAAAGTAAGAAACAAATATACATTATTATTTGATTGTGTGGTTTGAAAGATTTAAAACTAAAAACAATGAATAAATAAGTCAAATAATTATTGTCAAGTATGTGTATTGGTCGTGGATAGTTTCCTTCAAGCTTAGCTAATTAGTAAGGGTGATAATAGTCTAGCAGGTAAGTCATATATTAGATTTAATTTGTTAATAAAAAATGAGAAATATTATGAATTATTAAAATTTATTATTTATAGTTATTATTTAGTTATTAATTCAAATTTTTTAATTTAATTTATTTAATTTAATAATTTAATAATATATTTTATTTATATTTTTAAATATTAGTAATTAACTGATAATTAAAAATAATAAATTCTAATAATTATCTAGTATTCTTCTTATTAATAATCGATTAATTTGATTTGAACAGAAAAAAGGACTATCAATAGAGATAGATCTCACCAATGGGTAATATTTACTTCTAGATGAAGGACTTCTTTAATTTATATATATAATATGACATAGATATTTTGATATACAATTTGTACTATCTCATTTGGATGATAGATATATTATTCTTTGGTTGAATTGCAAAACTCATCACCCATGTCCTCTTATGTTTTCCAAATACAAATATTGATCCGAGTCAATCTATGAATATTAGCTATTCAGTGAGCCTTTCTCTTTTAATATCCAATGTTAGTTTGTATTGTAACTTGTAAGTCTTCAAAATTCTTAGTATTGTTTTTCAACAGGGCGGAGGTAGATAAAAGATTAGAAGAGTAAAAAATATTTAATTTATATAATAAAATAAAATTAAAATAAAATTTTAAAAAAAATTAAACTAAAATTTATATATAATTTACGTATGAAAAATTAAAATTAGGAAGATCATTGTCCCTTTTACTACAATGTAACTCCACCCCTGTTTTTCAATACCTTATATACAGGCATAATCTATTTCTGTGTGTTTAGTTATATCATGACACTGTTGTATAATTGTGTAAATTCATATTATCAATATAAGACAATTCAAAACTATTCGTTCTCTCTCTCTTCTTTATCGTCATTTTTTTTTAATTTTCTTTTTCTTATTTTACATTTTTATAATTTTTTTTGTTTTTATTGCAATAACACCTAAAGAAGAGGAGAAATAAAAAAAATACAGTAACAACAACAGTAATAAAAAAACGATAGTAAAAGAAAAACGCGCGAAGAAGAAGAAAAAATATAAAAAAAGGAGAAAATGTAGGGATCAACACTTTTATTAAAATTTGACCAGCATTTAACCAGTAAAAAAAAATAATCTTACACTCATACCATTAAAAATATTAATAATGACTAATTAATGACTATAAATCACAAAATCTATTAGTATCCAAAACACTTTAAAAAAAAAAGAGTGTAATTCATTGTTAGATTTTGTATTGTGTGAATAAATTTTGTTAGATTTAGATCAACTTAATTGAATTTAATTAACAAAAATACTTAAATTTGTAGTGGAATCATTGTCAATAAACTTTTTTCTATGTGCTAGTCCTATATTAGGGATATAATTTATCCAACCTTTATAAATATGAGATAATTTTCATTTGTAAACTAATTTTTAAAATTAAATTCGTTTCACTTGATTTTAAGCAAGAACAACTTCAAGCTGGCATAATATATTGGAGTCTAAAGATGCCTTGAATAAATAATGCTCGTATAATGACTAAGGTTAAAGATGCCTGATTCATATTTTTCATGTAATTAAATAGTCTATATTGTGTTTTTTTTTTCCGCTCGGTTAACACGTGCTTTGAAGACATGTTTAGAGAATATCATAAAAATTATTTTAATAAAAATTATTGAAAAGATAATTTTTATATTTTTAATATATTGAATACATTAAAATTTAAAGAATTTGCTATTATTGTATTATCAAAATATATTCTTAAAATATAAGATAGTTATTTTGTTTTTAGGTAATCATAATTAACAACTCAACACCAAATATATAAGTTCATTGAGTGGACTTAGGTACAAATACAATAATTAGTTCATTCCAAATAAGATACCGAAAAGAAAACACACACACATGTATCACGCAAGAGATAGTACTGATCGTGAGGTACTACTCCACGTTGTATATTCAGTTTTTTATTTAAAAATAATAATTTATAATTACTATAACAAATAATAAATATGTTATTCACTTTTAATTTTATATTCATTAAATACGTATAATAATCTCAATATAAAATTAATCTAGATGACAAATACTTTACACTATAATTAAAAGAGGTCTTGTGTTCAATAATAATAATATAATTGCATTATTGATCAATTAAATAAGTTATATGCATACCTAACCCAATTGTTGTTTATATCTGTGTACTTTCTAGCAAACTTCTTATATTATATAATTCTCTTTAAAACATCAGGTAAGAAGATGTAATTTACCAATTTATATACGCATTTAATATTGGAGAAATTCTAAATGATTAATTATTTTTTTATTTTAATTTATATTTAAATTGATATTAATTAATTTTTCTTTTTTTATACTAAAAGTGTTGGCCTTTCCAACATTACTCTTAAAATTAATAGGTATTTGTTTTAGATATTCAATTTATCTACTACACACATGCTACTTACCGACAGTTATTAACGGACGCTGCGAAGGCAAAGGTTATGGACTTATGGTCAATAAATTACTAAGCCCTTGATAAAATAAAAAACACTTAATTTTTTCCGAGTATTAAGTTTACTAATCGCCAAATTATCGATAAATTTTGCCGCCGTTAGATGCGTAAAAACATTATCGACGTAAGTGGTTATCGACGGTCATACTATTGGTAAATAATTAATATTAAAATTTTCAAAATAAATTTACTGACAAATGACCATCGTAACTTTAATAAAATTATTTTATTTTAAATTAATTTAAATATTAATTACTGACAACAAAATTATCAATAAGATATTTAAAAAAAAATTACCTACACTGAAATTGTCAATAAAACCAAATTATCTTGTAGTACTATCAGTCTATCACACTACCATTTAATAAAATTGTGATTTTCACTTATGTATGAACCTGATGGTTTACAGAACCCGAATCGAGAGAAGATTCGAACGTCATCTCTCTTTCTGTATGAATTTGGACAGTTGGCAAAAGCTTCTAAATGTATGGGTTTGATCATCAAAAGTTCTTTTAAAGTACAGACCACGTGCAGACTATAAAGGAGGAGGGACGTATTCCTCTAAAAAAGTATGTCACTTAACCCTAACCCTAATAGCCGTCTCTTATACGGACACTGACTTGAACGTTGCAGGTGGCCTCACCTCGTCCTCAACCCGTCAGGTCGGAGGAGTCATTCACTGGAGTTCTCCAGCACCCATCTCCCAGTCACCCACGCCTTCATTATCTCCTGATCCGATCCGTTCGATATCCGAGCACCAAACAACTTTTTTTCTCTTGTTTATTCTTTTCACTTTTAAATCCAATGTTTTTCAAACAAACACCCATTCTTGAATGTGCATAAGCTTTTAAATTATACAAAAGTTAAAATAAATTTATGATATTAAGTTATTCTAATGTATTAATTTTAAAAATTTTCTATCCAATAAAATACTTAAGATTGGCAAGTTTATTTCCAGAGTTAAGAGACTACAAAAAAATTGTTTTACACGGTTCGTCGTCTCTTTCTTTTTTTTTTTTTTGTCTAAAATCCAATTCACAAATAACCCAATTATAAATTTGATTCTTAAAATAATAATAATAATATGTGTACGTGTGTAGTATTACATTTTTTTTAAGGAAAGAGCTCAACACAACAAGGTAGAGCAACTAAACAAAACAAATAAACAAAAAATAAATGCTAATCAAACAAACAGACATCCCTCCATAGTCATATCTAGCAATGCCATCAACAACTAAAAGATCAAACTCAGTCCACTCTTGTAGCTCCTAATTGATTTGTTGAAAAAGTCCGCAACACCTGAGAAATCTCCTAACCCCCACCAGTCCTCTTTTACCATTTTGAGAAACCCTCATGAATGATCCAAGAATTTAAACTCCGAAACAGCCTCGGACTCCCTAGCAATCTACTATTCTCCACAATCAAGGGACAATGATCAGATAAACCTCTTTGTTCGCCTTTCAACATCGTCTCAGAAAACTCTACAATCCATCCACGCTAACCAATACTCGATCAAAGCGACTGCACGATTTACCCCAGAACCACGTAAACTTCCAATCAATCAGCTCTAGAACCACCAGCTCCATATCTTGTATCCATGCTTTAAAAACTACTGCTGATACTGTAAACATACTAGCTCATTTCTTTTCTTCCACTTGCACAACCTCATTAAAGTCACCCATGTAGCAAATAGGAACTTGACACAAACCATAGATAAAACTCAACCAGTACAATGCAAAAGTAAAATTCTTGTTCGTCAACACCCCTTCCACACACAACCATCTCTCCCCTTTATAGTAGTTACGCAAGTCAAATATTAGTACATCCCACAACAACAAAAACCTCTAAAAGCACCGTTCAGAACTCACAAGAACCCAACCCACTGCATCATTTTTCCAAAATTACACTGCATCAACTTTGTATCCACCTGCTTTTCGTCTCTATTAATCCTAATATGTTCAAACTATATTTTGTTTTATATTTTTCACCATACCCAAGCTTCCAACACCCCCTAAACCCCTCACATTCAAAAACTAATATCATTTAAAAATTGTATTACACACCTTATTCCGATTTTTAGGACGACTCCTTCTTGCTTTCTCCTTTTATTTTGCTTGCTTCCTTTTCTGTGCAATAAGTTCATTTTGAGTTTGAAGAGCAGGCATAATATCATCTTCTTCATCATAAGGAACAGCTCCTGATTCTATCGCCAAATCCCAAGCTACTCTATTTTCCTCCAAGTCTGCAACCCAATTACCGCCTTGCTCTACTTGGTACGGCTCACTGTCAACGTCATTATCCGAACATCCCGACTTCTCCAAGTCCCTTATAGCCCCGTCCTCTTGGACACAAATTTCCTCCAACAAAATAGTTTTACCCCCTAAATCTAATTCTTCCACTTCACCATCCCTCATCGAGCTAGCTCCAGTGTTCCTTTTGTCAGTTACATTCACCCTATTTATTCTGACACATGATTGTATTTTGTACTATAACATATATTATATTTAAATAATTAATTTTATATATATATCATGATTAATTCTAATCACGTATGATATAATAATTATTATCTTATGATCTTATCCTTAATAAAGAGGTTAAATTTTTCATATTTTATTTTAATAATAAAGCTAGAAAACAAACACTATATCAGCTAATTTCAGTTAACAGGAGTTAATATTGTACACTACAATAAAAATTATTTTTAGTGAGAAAAATATAATATCATTATATATTTTATTTAAATTATATTTTTTATGATAATTATATATTTATCCTTATTACTACATATAATAATAATAATAATATATTATTATTATTATTATTATTATTATTATTATTATTATTATTATTATTATTATATATTGTACATGACCTTTTTTATTTTTTGAAAAACTTTATCAAATTAAGTTTTAGCCTCATTAACAGGAGAACATAGGTACGTTGATGTCGAACAAAAATTAAGTGAAACACAATGTATTAATTTGAAATTTGAACTATTGTAGTATAAATTGGATTGGCTATATTTTATAGTTGTTAGAACTGAATTATTAATTGAATCAGTCAAATTATTGATTTACTGATTTATTGGTTTAATTAATAAGTTACTGATTGAACCGATTAATTCGGTTCTACATAAATATAAAAATATAAAATAATTAAAAATTTTAAATTAAAATTTAAAATACATATTTTTACTAATATTTAAGAATAATTATGTCTCAAATTCTAAAAATAACTAATATAAAAATAAACATAAAATTTGTCAGCATTACTATGATAATATTTTAATTTTGACACAATAAGAATAACAATCATATTAGTACATCGCATAATTAATTTACAAAGTCTATTATCGTCTAACCATAATATCAATATATTTCAACATTAGCATCAAAATAAATAACCTTAATCACAATACTAACGTTGAAATAGATCAAACAGATTAATAAATTTTTAATAAAATTTATATTTATATTAATAATAGTATATAATTAAAATATAATTAAATAAAAAAATAAGAAATATAAAATTAAATTAAATTAGATATCTATAAAATTATTTAATTGAATATTTACTATATAATTAGTTTTGTTATATATAATAATAACAAACATCATGGTTGGTAAGTGTTGCAACCATGAGGTTCCAAGTTCAAACGTTATCCTTACCATTTTAGAAAAAATTTCAAGGTATTACCAGATCGGTCTGGTGGGATCGGTTTTTGTCAGTTTTCATCAATTTATTTTAAGAAAATTATATGGTACATATCTAAATCTGTACAAATTTAAAGATTTGCTTACTTAAACCACACTTTTTAAAGCCACACTTTTCACTTAAAACCGTAGCTCTTCACAAAGAAAAGCGTCACCTAATGGAAAAAAGTAAATTAGAAGATTTAAGAGAAGAAATAATTAAGTTATCAAAATTAATAGATCAAAAATTAATGATTTTAACTAATGTTAACTGTAATGACACCGAATTCTTAAAATCAATACAAAATGATTTTTCTCAAAATCTTTATTTTACTATAAGCTTTATTGAAGGATTTCAAAAACCTGAAAAAACTTATTTTTCACACGGAATTTCTAAGAAATGTTATCATGGAAATGATTCCCCACATCTTTATCATACTTTTAACCCACAATTAAATTCTATAGTAGATATGCTTGAAGAAATACTAGTATCCATAAAATTTCAAAGAAATAAGGAAAAAGAAAATCCAAAAGAAGAAAAATTTCAAAATATAATCAACATAACAGATTTAAAAGTAAAACCACCACTAAAATTATGAATATTGAAGAAAAATTAGAAGAAGTTACAATGCTTTTTAAACAATTAAAAATGGCTCAAGAAAATAATATTATGGAATAGGGTTTTCAGATAGAAGAAGAATTAGTAAATTCTGAAAATATAGAAAATTGAAGGATTACCATGTGTTCATAACACACGCAGCAGAAGAAAATAAAGTAATCCTTAAAGATCTATTTTGTGCTTAAACTTTATTCCAATAATATATAGATAGTAGATCAGATCTAAATACCTTTAGACGCTTTAGTAAAAATCACTTTCTCCTTCGATGGTACGAAGGCGCTATGTGTATCCACACCGAGACCAACCTTTGCTGTCAACTCTTTGACCAATGGATATCTGATCTAAATTGAGAAACCTCTTGCAACTCTTTGCATGCCATAAAATTCTTCTCTAAGAATTAGACTCACATACGTTTATGTGTGTAGAGGTAAAGGAATAAAACCCTTGTGTTTTATTCTCATCTCTTTTTCATTCCTCTACTCTTGGCATACATATATATAGTATGAGATTTGTTACTGATTTTAAATTTGATTCTCAATTCAAATTTAAATCATATCTTATTATTTTAAACATGAATCTTTCAAATTTATGAATCATATCATAACTCAATTTGAAACAGAATCAGTTAGGATCTCATCCAAATTTAGAATTCAAGTTTAGAAATAGAATAACTAATTATTCTCAAATCTCATATAATATTCTCAATTATCATACTATTATTATATTCTTGGTGCTAGCAAAAAATATAATAATATTCCATTTGAATTAATATAATTATTTATTTGATCAAATCAAATTAATAATTAAATAATTCTACAGCAAAGATTAGAACACTAGTTAGTGTGTGACCCCATAGGTTCAATACTAAGCGGGTAGTAAATTAGTCATACTAAATTTACTAATTAAGGTTGGCGTCTAGCAACACTCCTCAACGACCCGATAGTATGAAGTAATATATTTTTACTAAGAACCTCAGAAGAACAAAGTATAATTCCTTCCATCTTTCCAGCTCTTGGTTAACCCTTAGAGTATGGTTTAATTGTCAAACTCTAACTTGTTACCATTATTATAATAAACTGTGAATGACTTAAGAAACTCATTTCTTCATTCATTCAATCCCCTTGGCCAAGGTTTTATTCATCTCAGTCATTATAATCATAGAGCTCAAACTCTTTACCGAGAGTTGACAGATTCCTTATTGACTAATCATTAATTCTACAAGTATTTAAATCATACCCAATATCCATTCAACTAGCACCCTAGGGTATTAGGTGTCCGGAATCAAAGTATAATAAATACATTGTTAATTACTATGACAGTCGCAGGTCAAAGGAAACTCTATTACTGTGTTCATCTTGAGAATATCCTATTGACAAATATACGGTAATTATAACCATTAGGAATTCTCAAAGTGAGTCAGTTCAATGGTCATATCTCTATATGCACCATCTATATATATAATTTAATAAATGAGATCTATTAATCTTCATCCAATGAAGACCATTATATATATATTGATCTTTTCGGATTATTAATGTCCTTTTTAATAATCCTATGACCAAGAACAATTTAGATTTAATTATAAAAGATTTATCTCTCAATATTATGATCACTATCACAATGATAAATCTCTAAATTTAATCAAGGACATTATTATATTAACATTTTAATATAATAACAATAACAAATTATTTGACACATGATTGATTGGATTGTGGTCATACTACTTATTCCCAACAATCTCCCACTTGCACAAGAGCCAATCATGATAGATTGGATCTTGGGCATACTATTATCCCAATAATCTCCCACTTGCACTAGAGCCAATCAATCATGTATATAAATTTTCAATGCACATTTGTGTTTATCAAAACTCTTTTGACCTTAAACACCTTTACTCTTGAGCATGTTTGCTTGACCTTTTGTAAAATACACCTAGTGCATAATAAATATCACGTTTTCTCAAAACATGAAATCTCTCACTACAATAGTGCATAATTGTATTTTAAGGACAATCCGTATTGAATATGATTATAAAAAATCTAAGTAACCATTAGATCTATCTTTATAGAATTGTATCATTATACAAATAGGCTACTTTTTCAAAAGGTTAGTTTGACGATCAAACCTTTTATACTTTCAAGAGAAAGTATATCCTCTATTGAGTGGTATACAATTCTAATAAAAGTAATTGTACTTCCACTCTTTCTTTAAGATGGAATCCCTTTTCTAAAAAGGAGTTTAACTTCTTATCACAGACACTTTGTCATAAGAAGAGTGATAAAAATAATCTCATTATTTCTTTAGGGTAACCAATAAATCTCATTTATTGGACCTAATATCAATTCTATTGTTGTGCAATCTCTTAACACATATAAAACATCTCCAAACTCTAATGTTCTTGACTTTCAGTTTATGCCTTTTCCATATCTCATATGGGTAAAAAATTGATTTAATGAGAAATTTGTTAATTTAGCAATATTTCTAAAAAGTCGTCCAAATATTTAACAAACAGTGATTCTCAACTAAATTAAATTCCATGTTTCTTTAAACATGATGAAGTACATAGAGTACTAATATTTGTGCGTTGAGAGAATCTCATTCTCTATTCAATAGAATATCAATTAGATGTTAGAGATTTTACTTTAAACTCTTATAATAAAAATACTCGATATCTTTATTATTGGTCAAACCAACCCTTAAGAGTAATTTTGATACGCATCCTCAATACTCATATTAAGCTTTTCTAAAAAGATCACAAACTTTAATCATATTAAGGAAAATTTTGTTTGTAACAAAATAAATCTCCAAAAATGGTTGCAAGAACAATTCTCGCTAAAGCCATTTTCCAACTTCTAAAGTTGTTTAATTCAAAATATATTACCCAATACTCCCATTAGTTTAAATAAAATCTTTGATAGTCATACTATCTTACTTTGGGCACCATACATCTTTTCAAGATGTTCAGTAATAAATAGTGGGGAGGTGCCTTTGAAATTAGAACTTATAGTTGTCAAAACAACCCATGTAAAATAATATTATAAATACATCAAAAGTTCTAACCATTTCAAAGTCAATTTTATTGGAGAATATTATCATCTCAATGATAACCCTTTTAAAATACAATTCTCAAATTGTATTTAATATATTACTTTCAAGTATGCCACACAAAAGGTGGACATATTTAAAAATTTAAAATATGAAAGTAAATAAGAAATCTATATTTCTGACAAAATTATTTAGAATAGTGAATGAGTACCTTGGTTGTCAAGTTGTTACTCATACCTATTCCAAATAAATATGATTAAATTATATCCCATATAATTATAATCCCAAATAATTATCTGGTTGTCGAACAATTATTTAACTGAATTATATTTTATACCCCTAGGTTGTCTAGGTTCAAGTATAAAATTAATTCTCCTTATACATCATCATATGCATAAATAAATTCTATCTTTGAGTACAAGTCTCCTGGTTGTCAGGCCGCTCTTTATAATAAAAAATATTAGAAAAACTAATTTCTAAAATTATAGTGTTCAAAACACATCAATCAAATCAAAATTTGATTTTTTATGTACTAACGTTTAGCCTTAAAAAATTATCAAATCAAATTTGACCTTTATATATACACTTATATATATAAGAAACAAACAAAAGATATTTTGCATTTTATTCCTTTTATTGTGATCAAAATCACAATATAATTTAATAAATAAATAAAATCAAACAAAATATTTGATTATAAATATAACTTTTATATTAAAAGAATGATAATTTAATCACAATTAAATAATTAAAATGAATTAACTATTAATTTATTATAAAACCATCTCAATGGAAATAAATACATCACATGCTTAAAAAAAATTTGAATTAATCCTATTAATTCACAAACTTTGAGAAAATAGGAATAAAAATTTAAACACAAAAAAGCCAAAGCTCTGATACCACTGAAGGATTACCATGTGTTCATAACACACGCAATGGAAGAAAATAAAGTAATCCTTAAAGATCTATTTTGTGCTTAAACTTTATTCCAATAATATATAGATAGTAGATCAGATCTAAATACCTTTAGACGCTTTAGTAAAAATCACTTTCTCCTTCGATGGTACGAAGGCGCTATGTGTATCCACACCGAGACCAACCTTTGCTGTCAACTCTTTGACCAATGGATATCTGATCTAAATTGAGAAACCTCTTGCAACTCTTTGCATGCCATAAAATTCTTCTCTAAGAATTAGACTCACATACGTTTATGTGTGTAGAGGTAAAGGAATAAAACCCTTGTGTTTTATTCTCGTCTCTTTTTCATTCCTCTACTCTTGGCATACATATATCTAGTATGAGATTTGTTACTGATTTTAAATTTGATTCTCAATTCAAATTTAAATCATATCTTATTATTTTAAACTTGAATCTTTCAAATTTATGAATCATATCATAACTCAATTTGAAACAGAATCAGTTAGGATCTCATCCAAATTTAGAATTCAAGTTTAGAAATAGAATAACTAATTATTCTCAAATCTCATATAATATTCTCAATTATCATACTATTATTATATTCTTGGTGCTAGCAAAAAATATAATAATATTCTATTTGAATTAATATAATTATTTATTTGATCAAATCAAATTAATAATTAAATAATTCTACAGCAAAGATTAGAACACTCGTTAGTGTGTGACCCCATAGGTTCAATACTAAGCGGGTAGTAAATTAGTCATACTAAATTTACTAATTAAGGTTGGCGTCTAGCAACACTCCTCAACGACCCGATAGTATGAAGTAATATATTTTTACTAAGAACCTCAGAAGAACAAAGTATAATTCCTTCCATCTTTCCAGCTCTTGGTTAACCCTTAGAGTATGGTTTAATTGTCAAACTCTAACTTGTTACCATTATTATAATAAACTGTGAATGACCTAAGAAACTCATTTCTTCATTCATTCAATCCCCTTGGCCAAGGTTTTATTCATCTCAGTCATTATAATCATAGAGCTCAAACTCTTTACCGAGAGTTGACAGATTCCTTATTGACTAATCATTAATTCTACAAGTATTTAAATCATACCCAATATCCATTCAACTAGCACCCTAGGGTATTAGGTGTCCGGAATCAAAGTATAATAAATACATTGTTAATTACTATGACAGTTGCAGGTCAAAGGAAACTCTATTACTGTGTTCATCTTGAGAATATCCTATTGACAAATATACGGTAATTATAACCATTAGGAATTCTCAAAGTGAGTCAGTTCAATGGTCATATCTCTATATGCACCATCTATATATATAATTTAATAAATGAGATCTATTAATCTTCATCCAATGAAGACCATTATATATATATTGATCTTTTCGGATTATTAATGTCCTTTTTAATAATCCTATGACCAAGAACAATTTAGATTAAATTATAAAAGATTTATCTCTCAATATTATGATCACTATCACAATGATAAATCTCTAAATTTAATCAAGGACATTATTATATTAACATTTTAATATAATAACAATAACAAATTATTTGACACATGATTGATTGGATTGTGGTCATACTACTTATTCCCAACAAAAATGAAGAACACATCCTAGATTATTCAAGTGACGAAGAACCAGTAATTCCAATACAAGTAAAAAATGAAGCTGGAACATCTAGGGATAATCAATCTCAATTTAAATGGGAAACAGGTTTTGATAATTATGCTTTTAAAAAAGGGTTTATAAATAAAGATTCAAAATATACAAAAATACCATCAAAATACGTTCCTAAAATCCAGGAAATGGAAGGAGAAAGAATGCTCGATTTAGACTGTAAAACGAATGAAAAAGAAATTTTCGAAAACTGGTTGAATTCCTTCTTATTAGAAGCCTTTACTAATCCAAAACTTAATGAATTATCTGGAAGAGACATTTGGAATTACATAGGGTTTCATACTAAAGGAGCTATAAGAGATTATATGACATCAATAGAAAACCAAATAATAGAAGAATTAGCAACAAAAACAACAGCTTATGATAAGATATTATATATAATGATGATTCTATATAAAGAATTTTTTGGAAAAAATATTATAGATCATAAACAAGAAGTCTATAATAAAGAATATCAAGAAGCAAAAAACCATTTAGCTAACATTCACATATATGATCTATGTAATGTGGAGTCTTATATATGTGAATATAGAATACATTATTACAAATTAAAAAAGAAGATAAAAATCATTATCTTAGTATGTATATAACAAAACTTCCATATCCTGCTAACGAATTTATTATGGGAAGATTTATAAGAGAAATAAATAGAGGAACAATTGAAAATAATTTTGGTGGAGCAACCTCTGCAATAAGAGAGGAAATAAAAGAACGTTGTATGCAAGAAGCAACTCAAAAAAGATTTGCAAATATAATTAGAATTTGCTGTCAGGATAATGAAGAAATACCTCAAAAATATGGTCTTAATAAAAATTTTCAAAGAAAAAGAAAATACTATCCAAACTGGAGAAAAAAGAGGTATTTTAGAAAAAGAAATAACAATAAAAATAAGAGACAAAAAAGTGATTATTGCCCAAATAAAAAAGAAAATTGTAAGTGTTGGTATTGCCAAGAAGAAGGACACTATGCAAATGAATGTCCGAAAAAGAAGGATAAAAAGGATCTTACTAAACAAATAGAAATTGCTAAGTCTTGTTTCATGGAACCTTTAGAAGAATCTGATGATAACTTAGACTATATTTTTGAATATGTCTCAGAAACAGACTCAGAGACTGAGTAATAATGCTACATTTATTACTATAAAAATAACAAAAAAATTTATAAATGCTTTCATAGATTCTGGAGCAACACAATGCTTTGCTAGTTCAAATATAAAACTTGATTGGAAAAAATTAAAGAAACCATTAAGAGTTAGAATAGCTGACAAATCAATACATAAAATTGACCAAAAAGCAGAGATGGTTGAAATTTTTATTCAAAATTATAGGTTCATTGTTCCATCTATATACATGTTAGATTCTGGAATGGATTTTATCATAGGAAATAACTTTTTAAAGCTATATCATCCATTCATTCAAGAACTAACATATATAGTTTTAAAAGCTCCACACAATTCTTCAATAAATCAAAAATCAAAACGTATAAAAATACCGACTACTACTATAGATAAGATTTTAAAATTTAAAATATTTTCTATATTAGAGACATGTTATTTAAATTTATACTTTCAAATAAATATCCCAAAAAATAATCTTGAAATAAAGATAGAAGAACTTTTGGATGAAATTTGTGCTGAAAATCCTTTAGATATTAAAAATATAAATAACGAATTAGTAAGCATTAAATTAAAAGATCCGACAAAAGAGATAAATGTTCCAAATAAAATCCCTTATTCCGCAAGAGATAGAGAAGAGTTTTCATTAGAATGTAGTGATCTTTTGGAAAAAGGAATTATAAGATTAAGTAAAAGTCCTCATGCGGCTCCAGCCTTTTATGTCGAAAACAATAATGAAATTAAAAGGGGCAAACGAAGAATGGTTATTAACTATAAGAAGATGAATGAAGCAACTATTGGTGATGCTCATAAACTTCCAAGAAAAGATTCTATTTTAGAAAAAATCAAAGGAGCAACTTGGTTTTCATCTCTTGATGCAAAATCAGGATATTGGCAACTTCGTTTAGACGAAGAAACAAAGAAATTAACTGCTTTTACTTGTCCAACAAAAGAATCAACAAGTGTGTTGCTCTATGAATGGAATGTATTGCCATTCGGATTAAAACAAGCCCCAGGTATTTATCAAAGATTTATGGAAGAAAATCTAAAAGAGTTAAATGAATTTGTTTTAGTGTACATTGATGATATACTAATTTTTACAAAACAGGATAGAGAAGATCATCTTCAAAAATTATTAATATTTTTAGAAAGATGTAAAGAAAAAGGATTAGTTCTTAGAAAAAAGAAAGCAAGAATAACAAAACAAGAAATAGAGTTTCTTGGATTAATTCTATCCACTCAAGGAAAGCTAAAACTTCAGCCAAATGTCCTAGAAAAGGTAAATTTATTTCCTAATAAAATAGAAGATAGAAAACAATTACAAAGATTTTTAGGGTGTATAAATTATATTTCTGATCAAGGATTCTTAAAGAATATAACAGAATACACTAAAAGCTTATTTCCAAAAATAAGTACTAAAAAAGAATGGAAATGGGATGAAAAAGATAGTATGCAAATTCAAAAGATTAAAGAATTATGTGAAAAACTTCCAGAACTTTATATTCCAGAAGAAAATGACTAATTAATAGTAGAAACAGATGCTTCAGACATAACCTGGTCAGGATGTCTAAAAGCTAAGAAAGCTATAAAAAGTTTGGAGCAAGGAAAAGAATCACTAGATTCTAAAAATTCCCCAAAGGAATTACTTTGCAGGTATATTTCAGGGACTTTTACTCCAACAAAACAGAGATATACCACTCATGAAAAGGAAACTCTAGTAGCAATTAAACTCTAACAGATTCAAGCTACCTAACAGGTTTCATACGATATAATTTAAAAGTTGATTATAATCATGGACGATTGATACATTAACAAGAGAATGGAGTTCGTCTACAACGCATTAGATCAAGAAATTCAGAAATACGAACAAGAACTCGAAAAATGCAAGCATTGTCAGCAAATAAGGACACAGATCCAATCCCTCAAGAAGGCCATCGAAGCAATGAAATCAACACAACAACCAAAACCATCAGAGCTCAGCCAGCTAAGCGTGGTGGACAAATCAGGTGAAGAAAAAATTTCAGAAAATAAAACAATTACTGAAATTATCAAAAAATCCACCCAAGATAAAAAATATTATGTAATTTATAATGGCCCCACGAAAGGAGTATATGATGCCTGGGAAAAAGCAGCACCATTTACACATCAATCAAGGATAATTCATAAAGGAGGGTTTTTAACACTGGAAGAAGCAAAGGAATCTTTCAGGGAATATGAAGCTCTTCATCCAGAGCAAACCCTAAAAAGAGCAGATAAAGCTCCAATTCAAACCCAGAGAACAGGGATAATAAGAAACATTCCTACGAGGGCTGAAATCAAAGAAAAGAGAAGGATCTGTAGATCAAATCTCAGAGAAACCCTTAATATAGTACTGAACTGGACTGAAGAAAAAAGAGCAATTTTGGGATATTATCCTATTGCCAAAGAACAGCTAACAAAGCTGGTTATATTTCCAGATGCATCCCATCGGACACCTATCAGTTTTTCCAGTATGGATTAATTGATACAATTTTAATTTTTAATGATCTAAAGATTATTAGTGAGTTTCCTGTAGGATTCGTTGATGCAGTGAAGAGATTTAAAAATATGATTGACAACGTAAATCCAAGGGATATATCCCTAAAATTTACGAACAGTCAACCTATTTTTAATGAAGAAGAAGAATGCTTGGTTCCAGCACACCAAGTAATATTCATGTCCGTCTTCCCAGGAAATTTTCAACCAATTGATCAAGTTCAAGATTTAACAATCTACAGTCATGAAGGAAGGCTAGCCAGCACACTAGCAAGGGTCTTCGAAAGAACTCAAAAGATAACAAGGGAATCTCACACAAGAATTAATTATAAAAGCAGAAATACTTTGCTTGTGTCTAGTAAAAGGAATGAAATTGAAGAAAGAGAGATGAGACTCTTAGTGGAATTTGAATCAGCATTCTACAACTTATCTGGACTCTTAGAAAAGCTCCCTGAAGGGATAAAGAGGAATCTCTGCTATTTGATAAAAGACAGAGAAGACCACAAGTGCCAGCTATGCGTCTCAGAGTTATCTGAAGAAAGCAATAATAAAACGAAATCAACCCACATGATAAAGGAAGAAGACAACGCATCTGAAGGTCACATAATGAAAGAGGAAGACAGCACATCTGAAGCATCTCTCAACATTATTGCATAATGACGTAAGCGCTTAGGTCATAGAGCACCAACAATGTAGCTGGTACAAGATAATAAACAATGACGTAAGCAATGACGTCATAAGAAGGGTAAGGATGGGAATTGTCCATCTGACCCAACCATTATAAATAGGTTGCTTAGGCAATTGTAGAAGGCATCAGAAAATAGAAAGCAGGAGGCTAAGAGTACTCATATGCTAGGAGAGCAAGGAGGAAGCAGCCGAGGCGATTCTATAGTCTGAAGAAGAATTCCCTTAGGGAAAAATAGTTCTAAACTCCCCTCTGGAGTTAGTATCTACAATCTCCCCTCTGGAGATAAAAATCCCTTATGTAAAATATACTAAATAAAGGAAGTTTTTCTCCAGAAAGGTACATCTTCATTCTAGTCTTTCAATTATGAATTATTTAGAAAGTTTAGAATTAACAGAAGAATCTGATTATTATAGATTAACTGCTTTATTAGATAATGAAAAGCAGGCTGTTCTAAAAACAGAATTAAACCTCAAATCAAATGAAAATTTCAATAAACAAAATCTTTTAAAAGAAGTTTTTAATAGAAAAAATATAATATGCTATGGAAAAATTTAACTTGAAGCTCCTATAAAAATAAAATCTGCCAATGGAGAACTTGAAATAGCTTTGATAAATAATGAAGAATTGAGTAAACAGATTGAAAAAATTAAGGATCAACAAAAAAGATCTAAAATTGGATGGATTCATATTAGTACTATACAAGTCTTAATCAAATCTACATATATGAAAGGAATTAATTCACCAATAAGTTTAGCAATCTGTGACAAAAGAATTACTGATGACCCAATAGATCAAATAATCGGAATTGTTCATGGAAATTTGGCAAACGTAAATGTTAAATTTAATGCCCATCTTGGATATGCTATACCTTTATCAACTGAAAATCTTGGGAGATCTATAAGTTTGGCTTATAAATTTCATAGAAAGAATCTAATGGAACAAGATGATGAACCGTTTTCAATTACATATGCAATAAATTATGCTTTAACAAATAGCCATCATAGTATAATATTTAAAAACAGAGAAAGAATTTATGTCGATGAATTATTTCAGAAAATTGTAAAAACAGAAATACCAAAATATAAAGCTATTGAAAATTCAGTTCTATTATTAAAAGAACCATCAGAAAAATTGGTTTCATCAAATTTTCAAATAAGAGAATCTAAAATTAATAGCCCTTTAAGTTTATCTAAGTTAAAGATTAAAGAAGAAAATTCTGAAATAAAAGAATTAACAAAAAAGGTCGAAAAATTAAATGAAACCCTAAATACTAAATTATGACAATAAATAAAGAAGAAATATATGTAACTTATCAAGATAAGATACAAGAGCTCTTTGAAAGAGAAAATCGTTTGAATTATTTGCAATTTTCTGAAATAAATCAAAGAGCATTTGAAGCTCTAAAAACAATCTATGAGAAGTTAAAAAGAGAAGTTGAAGAGTTAGAAAAATTAATAGAATCTCTAGAAAATAGTGATGAAGCGATGATAGAATTTGCAGAAATTCTAAAATAAATAATGAAGCATGCAAAGATTGAAAGACTAGAAAATAAAATAAAAAGAAAAAGTGCGAAAAATTTAAAAAGTAAAATAAAGGAGTATAAAAGGGAATTAAATAATCTTCAGATCGAAATTGATGACCTTATAATAAAAAGGATAGAAATAAGAATAAATATAAACAAGTTGGAGTTAAACTTAAAAAATTTATAAATGCCTGGAAAACCATATTATGACTTAAAAGAATTAAAGCTGTTGAAAGAAAAAATGGAGAATGAGGTTGAAAAATTAAAAAGATATTTAGAAACAACAGAAAATGTAGAAATAAAAGAAGTTGTTGAAGATTTGAGAAAATATATTCAAGAAAAAGACAAACAGATAAAAAATTTTATAAACAATAATCCATGCAAAAAAGACTATTATAAACTAAAACAAGATTGAAAAAACTATAAAAATCAGAATTATAAATACTAGTAAAAGTAACATTTTCAATTCTAAACTTATTCGAAGTAAAATATGAAGAGTAAAAATTGGTATCAGAGCCAAGTTAACGATTAAGGGTAATACTTTTTTTTTAAGCAACACTTTTAGTGACACGCTTTTCAGCCACAAAAAGACAAAAATCTGTACACCCACATCTGTACACTATAAGACCCCTTTATTTTAACTAGTTTTGTTGGCTTTTATTGGTTCACACCGATCCTCACCCTTAAATAATCCAAGGAGTAAATTAAATCAGATCAATTTTTGGGTCAAACCGACCAATTCAATTCGATTTTACAACTATGTTATATTCCATCCAAATTTTATAATTTTAAATGTTTTATTTATTATTTTTTCCAAACCAAATTAGATCCATTCCAAATTTTATATTTTAAATTTTTTTTATTTAAATTATATCTCATTCACATCTTAAATTGTTAATTTTAAAAAAATCGAATAAACTGATCTAATGTAAATCACAATTCTTTGAATTGGATTGAATTAAAAAAATAATTCAAATCAATACAATGCAAATCGCAGTAGTTTAAATAAAATTAGATTAAATTGAAAAAAAAGACAAATAAATATAATCCAAATCGTGAATTTATATTTGTACCACCTTTTAAATCGATGAAAATCATATTATGAATATTTTTTCTCGTACTTAGTGTAAGCTAGATAAATAATATAATAGCATAAAAAATTATAAATACTTTAAAAAGTACATGAAAATATAAATATGAAATTTAATTTATTTAAGTAAAAAATACCAAAAATTCATTTTTTAACATTTGTCATTATTATTTTTAATAATAAAACTTTTACGGTTAATAGAATTTTTTTAATAAAAGTAGCTATGTTTAATTTGATTAATTTCAAAGTTTGGTAAACTTATTATAAAATAATATCAAATAAATATGGATAAACTATCAAAATCGCTCTCGATTTTTGAACATGCTTTTAATAAAAATCTCTACTTTTGTTAACGACAAAAATATTCTCAAAATATTTTAAAATACATAAAAAATACTTAACGTTAAATATATATTCTCAAAAAATAAGACATTTGTATTCTTAAGATTGGTTAATTATGCTAAATAGATTATTTGCAAATTATTTTTATTAATGGCCAAGAAAAAATGAAAAAATCTAGAAATTAATTTTTTATTCGATTTTTTAATGTATTTTATAAATAGTATTCAAATATTCTTAAAAAAATTTAGATCAAATATATAAGCGAGTTACTAAATACAAAATTTGTTTGCCATTTATAAAAAAATATTATTCTTTTTGGTTATTAGACTTGTTATAGTAAACATTTATATATTTGTAATTGCTATTTACAAAATAAATCATGTGAAATTAGTTTATCTATTTTATAGTTTAGTTAACAAATATTTTTATATTATAAAATAATAAAATAAAATAAATTTTAATATACTGTTAGTGTAAAGTAATTTTACATATGTATCTGATTATTTAACGTTACATCAACAAATATCACTATTTTTTATATTGATTGCGTGAATAATCGTTTAAAAGAACGATGTAATTAAATGACTATATAAAATATTTTATCCTATTAATACATCAAAATTAAATTCTACTAAAATTAGTTTATCTCTTTTATAAATATATACAATGAAAGATGATCCACAAAACTACTACAATGAAAGAAGACAACGGGGCTATAGTAATAGTTGAACTCAAGAAGCATGACTTTGTAAAATATTTACAACGACAAAGAATACTAATTCAATAAATTGGTATACATTAATAAAAAGAGAAACGATTATTTAAAAAATATTTGGGGGCAATGGCATCCCATTACCTCAAAGTTGATTTAAAAAAAAAAACATTTTAATCTTATCACCATACATCCATTCATATTGGATTAGTTGTTTAATATAAATAAATTTTACAACATAAATCTCATTACAATTAATAATAATAATAATAATAATAATAATAATAATAAATAAATAAATAAATAAAGGTCCATTCGATTTCTAATCCACACATCATAATGAAAATGCTCCTAATCCATCACCCAACAATAAATTACTTTACATGCAAAAGAGACCATATTTCATCCTGAATAAAATAAATAAATAAATAAATAAATAAATAACCCAATATAAGGAATTAAGGACCATAAGGACCATGTCATAATAGACCAATCCAAAATGTGTGCAGTAACCCCACACCATTATTCACTCCGCAATGGTACTCACCAAACAAGACTCAACATATCACATGCGAGGCAGAACCGACAAGTCCTGCAACGCGTTTGTGATCATTGCTTCGGCTCGACCATCTATTGAAGTAGAATTCATATGTATGTGAATTATTTTTAGCGACAAAATTTGGTACAGGGCAACACGTTTTAGGCTGACATATACGAATACTGCACAGACATGGGACATGAAGACATACAAATTTAAAATTTTTATACAACACGAACACACGACATATATATAAAATATAAAATATTTTTTAAATAAATTATAATAATATTTTGATATTTTATTAATATTAAAATATAAATTAAATTTTAATTATTTTTAATTTTATTTTTAATTATATAAAATATTTAAAATATACTTTGTTTTAATAATTAATAATATATATTATTTTTAAATTTATTTTAAGAATATATGTTAGAAATAAAGTTAGACATGTTGATACATGATAGTATTTAAGTGTGTCCAAATATATTTAAAAAAAATTTTTTTATTTTTGATTAAGACATATTTTAGACACAAAAAACACGCGTATCAGACGAGTGTCAATGAATATCGTATTTAAAATGTATCTAATAACACAACAAATTAAAAAAATGTCTATACTTCATAAGTTTTAGGTAAAGCGAATTATTTTAACATATTTGACGAATAAAAATATATTGGCTCGTACTAATGAGATTTCAGATAATATATTATATATAAATCATCACTTCAAATTAAAAATAGTTGAATACAATTTTTAAAATTTTCATACACAACATGATATTCAAAACTTTTTTATTTAAATATTAACCCTTAATATTTTTATTATTTTTTTAAAATCAACATATTCTTTATATTGATAACAAAGTATTTATTATCTAAATAAATATGAAAATATTCTCAAAATATGCATGAAAAATATCTTCTCTCCTTAATTGATATACTAAAAATAGGTTTTACCTCAAACTATTTAGGATAAAGTATGATTTCCTCATTCATTATCCTTTTTCCCTTGGAAATAAAATGTGAAATAATTAATGTTTTTGTTTTTTTATTTATTCACTTAGTTAATTCATTTGTTTGTGTTGTTACCTAAGATTTCAATTTTCGCTATTTTGAGTATTAACTAATTAAATTAAACTGGTATAAACAAAATAAATCTACAATTATTGCAATAAATCCACAATTATGATTAATATTTTAGAAGATTGAATATTCACAAAAAATACTTCTACTTAATATATTAAAAATAATTTTTTTCTCCAATTAATTAAAATAGGTGTCAATTTTTTATGAATTCTTTTTCTCTTCTAAATAAATTTATTATAATTATATTACAATTAATATTTAATAAATAATGCATAATTATACTAATTTAAGAAAACATCTTCATTATAATTATATAAAAGTAATATTCAATACATTATTAAACTAACTATCAATCATAAATATTTTTAATTATTCTAATTATATTAATTGATATAGTTCTAATTCTCATTCATGTGTAATAATTTTATTAGTAGATAGTTGGTGCACACGTTAATGATGACCCATTTAATTTGATATCAATTAGATGATGATGATGATGATGATGATGATGATGATGATGATGATGATGATGATATTTTTGTACTACTAAAAGCTATATATAGACATATAATGTTTTTTTTTGTAGAATAAAAAGGCTCTAATTCATAATATTATCGTAAAATTATATTATATGGACACAATTTTAAGTGTATCGAGATATATTATCCAATTTATCCGTTAAAAATTATATTATATTACTGTAAAATTATATGTTATCCAATTAAAGGCTACATACAGTGTTTCTTTCTTTGGATAACCTTATTCATTTTGTGTATTGAGATATGTTATCCAATTTATCTGTTGAAAGTTATTTAAGGATAAAACAATTCTTGCACCAATTTTGGATTGTGTCATTGAAGGATTACTTGGACAAGAAAGAATTTACTTAAGTTCTGACTCTATGTGTTGAGGAAGAAAATATAGAATTTGAGTTAGATACTTTCTTACTAGAGATTTTAAGTAGAATAAATTGTTCAGGTCTATCACCACACAAGTTGATCGTGAAGGTTAGTACTCCTGTTATGTTGCTGCGGAATATAGATCAAACTAATGGTTTGTGCAATGGGACGAGAATGCAAGTTAGAAGAATGAAAAACCATATGATAGAATGTAAGACTTTAACCGGTAACAAAGTTGGAAGTATTGTTCTTATCCCAAGACTAAATCTAATTCCAAACAACAAATTATTATCGATCAGGTTTCAAAGAAGAAAATTTCTAATTATTATATCATTTGCAATGACAATAAATAAGTCTCAGGGATAAACTTTTTCAAAAGTTGGAATATACCTCCAAAGCTAGTTTTCACCCATGGTCAATTGTATATTGTGTTATCAAGAGTAAAGAGTAAAGATGGTCTGCGAGTGTTGTTGGAAGATCACATATATTTAGAAGATAACTACACGATAAATATGGTATATAGAGAAGTTTTGAGAGCTTATAATAAAAAGGTAATTTCTAAATCTCTTAATCAAATTTATTAAAATTTATTACTATTAATTAAAAAAATTGACAAATTCTAGGTGCTAATGGGTAATACATTCTTATTTTATATTTATAACTTGAGAATATTAAAATTATCATAAAAATTTGTAATATTTTATTCTCTTGATAAACTATTTTAAAATTACGTTAATCATATAATTTTGTATACTAATATTGATATAACATTGCTTTAGATATATATTTTGCAGGCATCAAAAGAGAGTGTTAAGTTATTTTTTAGTGGGTTTAAATTATTTATTGTTTATTAGAAAATTTTGTGCACTAGAATTCTCTAATAATTTGTTGTTCATTTTGAGCTGATTTTGATATGCTCTTACTTCATAGTAAAATAACATATAAAAATTTGTTAGTGAGTTTAAATATTACTAGGTTATTTATGGTCACATTGAGTATATATGTCTTATTTATTGAAAAAAATAGATTAATAAAACCGATTAATAACTATTTTAGAGTTAATATACTTAACACTAGATTAAAAAAAACAAACAATATATAACATATTATTTTTTTATTAATAAAATTATTATAATTTAAATTAATTTTAACAAAATAATTTAAAATTATAATTTCAATATTATCACGTGTATAACACGGATTATTACAGTTATTTAATAATAAAATTCATAAATATCTGAACAATTATGGTGTGACATATGCTTCAAATCTTACTATATATTATTTTATTCATTCTTAAAATATTTTTAATGTGCACAAAATAGTTATTTATCAAACTAATATGAGTAAACATCTTATGGAAAAAATTATTATATACATAAATAATTTGTAATATACACATTAATAATGTCCAATTCCATAGAGAAAATTATAATAAAAATAAGTTTCAAATATATACATTATAATAAAGGAAACGATTAGGGTGAGGCAAGGTACGATTCTGGCACTTCAGTCCTCATGTAACAACTTTTATTATCAAAATGTCACGCTTTTGCTTGTATCACTCTGATAGCAAAAAGTATTACGACGATTTCATATACTTAATAATAAAATATGAGCATCTGACTCAAAATCGTATCGCTGTTTTTTTTTTAAAAAGCCGGAAAAATACTATATCTTTAAAACAAACAAGCATATATATATATACAAAAGTTCTTACATAAGTAGCTTATGAATATAATATAAATACAACACATACAATTCCTATCCCTCTTACAAAATATAATATTGATGGCGAAGGCAGATTAATAAATAAAAAACTAAAACAACAACATTGAATAAGCGAAACGCAATAAAATTCTTTGTGAGCCTCGTCATCCGTCTCCTGAAAAGATAAAGCTATAGAGGGTTAGAATCTAACCACACAGTCTCACCACGGAGCTTTAGAATTGTCATAAGAAGATATTTAAAGAGAAATCTATTTTCAAGCTCAGTGATTATCGATGTCTTATGAATCTTTTAAAAATTGACGGTTTAACCACTCAAAAATTCAAAGCTTTTTCAAAGAAATCAGTTAAGTATCCAAAAATAAAAAAAACTCACTTTTCTTATAAAAGAATCTTTAAAGTGTCCTAACAGTATGAATGACCAATTTGTTCCAAATATAGGTTCATTAACCCTGTGCTGAACCAGTTTGATATTTCATACTTTACTAAACCTCAATCAGAAACCAATCACGCAATCAACCAACACTATCATCATTTCAGCACCAAAATTCAATATCAAAAGTACCACACTAGAACAAACATAAACAAAACAGACAAGGAAAACACAGGTATAGATAGCAGTTATAGCAAGTAGCTCAAATAGTAGTTAAAAACAGTTAAGCAGTTAGGTAGACCAAAACAAATTCAAAGCCAAACAAAGCATGCAAATGTATATGATGCATATCTGTCCTATGGCTAATGAGCTCATTTTTCGGTTATATAGCCAACCCGACATATCCGGTAGCTAACCCGGGCATCGTCATCTTGAAAACTGGTGAGCGGTACAGTACCACGATCCTCACCTGGTGAGCGGTAAACCACCTCGATCTCCACAGACATTTTCAATTTGAAAACAATACACACGTGGGCGGTAAATAATCACGATCCCCACAACAATTTCATATCAAATATGGTGGCGGTAAATAACCACGATCCTCACAAAACAATTTTATTTAAAACCTGGTTGGCGGTAAATAATCACGATCCCCACAGACATTTTAAATTTCAAATGCTTTCTATTTATCAAACATGTTTCATCTCGCTTCAACAATCATAATCAAGTTACTCAAGATATAATACTTTCCGTAATAAATCAAACTCAAGCATAATACATTATTTTATTAACCAATTCAAAATAAACTAATATAATTCTTAAATTCTTATTTTTATATGATTGAGGCCATCATTTTATTTAACCCACTTACCAAATAGCCTCACCTCTTACCATCCATTGTTAGCCAATTTGAGCCTACGGTTAACCCACTTGTTCTTAATTTAGCACATTACAAGCCTAAAGCGAAAAACAATAAATGTTCTTAATTTGGATCTTTGATTAGCTTAGGCTAATGAGTGTGAGTATCATTCAAGTGTGGGAAATTTGGGACGTTGGGTGAATAAAAGGGTAGTTTTTATTTTGTATTTCTATATTTGGGGATTGGGTGCATACTCATGTATTGATTAAATGTAAAACCTTATGTATTGATGTTTTTGTATATATTGCAAAGCAAAAGAAAGAAGAAAATTAGAAAGACGAAAGAAAAAGAAAAAAAAAATAATATGGAAAAGAAAAAATAGAAGGAAAAGAAAAAGAAAAGAAAAGTGATAAAAAGGGGACAAAATGCCCCAAGTAAAGCTCAATAAAATCAATGCATATGTGTTGTGATCAAGGAAAAATGCATGAGTATGTGAAAAAGTGAAGAATGGGTAGTTATGTTTGTTTAGAATTGTATAGGTTGCCATATAGGTTAGGTGGGAAGTTTAAGGTAATCAAAGATTCAAATTTCAAGTCCACTTGACCAAATATGCATCCTTACCTTGACCCTAGCCCTATTACAACCTAAAAAAAGACCTCATGATACTTGTATGCATGCATGAAATATATGTTGATTGTTAGAAGAAAAACAAATCTTGGAAAACATGATTAGGGGAGAATTGAGAGAATCGACCCTACACACTTGAGCGACTAGAGTGCAAACACTTTCGGTGAGGGTTCGATGCTCAATTCCTTGATTCCCGGCTTTCATGAGCATTCTTCTTGCAAGTCTACTTGAACTTCATTTTGATATTTAAATTGGTAGGATTCATGAGTCGTCATGGGACCTTAGCCCTACTTGTGCATGTATGTCTTGGAGGATTGATTTATTTTTAACCAAGTAGGTAGAATCATTTTGCATTTAGTTGCATTCATGTAGATAGTTACATATAGGTAGGGTGCATTTAGTTAGATCTCATTGAATAAATGTTGATATCCTTTGCTTTCTCTTGGTTTAAGCATGAGGACATGCTTGGTTTAAGTGTGGGGAGGTTGATAAACCCCATATTTAGGGTTTATTTTGTGTTGAATTTAGAGGGTTTTGTCAACCTTTCTCCCATTTATCCAATGAAATAGCATGGTTTTGTAAATTCTCCTTTAATTGTGCTTAAGAGTGAAAACATGCTTTCTAGGTCCTTAATTGTTTAATCTTAATTTATCTTTGATTCCATTAGATGCCTTGATATGTTTGTTAAGTAATTTCAGATTTAGGAGGCTAATATTAGATCAAGGGAATGAAGAAAAAGCATGTATAAATGGAGAACTCATGAAGAAATGAAGGAATCGCAAAAGCTGTCAAGCCGACCTCTTCACACTTAATCGGCCATAACTTGAGCTACAGAGGTCCAAATGATGCAGTTCCAGTTGCGTTGGAAAGCTAACATCCGGAGCTTCGAAATGATATAAGATTTGCCATGATTGCATTTTGTATAGGGACGCTCACACGCACGGTACGCGTACATGTCGATAGATGCACACAATTCACTTAATGCAACTTGTGGCCAGCAAATTCTAAAGCCTTGTGGGCCCAATCCAACTCATTTCTGATGCTATTTAAGCCAAGGATTGAAGGGGAATTAATATACTTTCACACATTAGTTTAGTTTAGTTTAATTTTTGGAGGGAAAGTTAGTTTTAGAGAGAGAAGCTCTCACTTCTCTCTAGGATTAGAATTAGGATTAGGTTTAGTTCAATAATCTAGATCGAGGTTTCAATTCATGCTTTTTTCTTCTTCTTCTCAATTCCTTGTTGTTGCATTTGTGATTCCTCTATTCTTTTGTTGTAATTTCCTTTATGTTGTTTCTATGCTTTATTGTAGATCTACTCTTGTTCCTTCTATTTTCTTCCAATTCAATTTGAGGTAATTCATAATAATTGTGTTCCTTTTGATTGTTGTTATTGATTTCTTACAATAATTGTTGTTAGATTTCATTGTTGTTATCCATTTACTATGCTTTTCTTTAGTGCCTTCCAAGTGTTTGATGAAATGCTTGGTTGGATTTTAGTGTAGATTTTGTTCCTCTTGGCCTAGGTGGAGTAATTAGTGATGCTTGAGTTATCTAATTCCTTTGTTGATTGACAATTAGAAGTTGCTAATTGATTTGGATACTACTAAAGCTAGTCTTTCCCTTGAGAGTTGGCTAGGACTTGTAGAATCAAGTTGATTCATCCACTTGACTTTCCTCCATGATTAGAGGTTAACTAAGTGGTAGCAATGGATAATTTGTGGTCACAATTGAGGAGGATAACTAGGATAGGACTTCTAGTTCTCACAACCTTGCCAAGAGCTTTCTAGTTGTTAGTTTATTTTCATTGCCATTTACCTTTCATGTCTAATATCTCAAAAACCCCAAACATAGCTCCATAACCAATAACAAGGCACTTTATTGGAATTCCTAGGGAGAACGACTCGAGGTTTGAATACTTCGGTTTATAGATTTTAGGGGTTTGTACTTGTGACAAACAAATTTTTGTATGAAAGGATTATTGCTTGGTTTAGAAACTATATTGCAACGAGCTTTCATTAATGAAATTCTAAACCACACAAAAGTCTATTCATCAATCCTTAATTTTCTAAATAACATTTCAAAAAAGCCTCAGATTTTATAAAATTTTTGGCAGCATCTCCTTTAAAATTTAGACTCTGCCACCTTTTTTCGAGTCCCATCCAAACATTCCTCAAACCCTTCTCAACCATTTTCGAATCTCAATCATTTTCCAAGATTCAACCAGTTCTAATATCAAATTATTTTCAAATCGAACCAATTCCAATGATAAATATTTTTCAAAATCAAACCAGCTCCAATATTAAATCATTTAAAAAATCAAACTAATTCAAAATCAAATCACTTCCAAAATCAATTCATTTTCATATCTCAAATCATTTCCAAAGTCGATTCATTTACGTTGTCAAATTAACTCCAAAACTAAGAAAAACCCCTTTTTATAATACTCAATTAAATAACTTTACAAACTAATTTCTTATCAACAACTACACACCGTTCAAGCAATAAGTAATTTAGTCCAACAAACAACCACATCCACAAGACAAACATAATCACAGAAATATATTTTACACATCAATATCTATTTATAACAACTCTGTAATATAAAATAAATTTTAAGTAAAACCCCTACATCGATTGTCGAAACTCAAAAACTCTAAAACGCGTCATAAACTCGTTTTCTCCCGGCCCGCAACAGCGGCGGCTGCAACCTCAGCTCCAAAGCACTTTTTCAGCAACCACAATGACTCTAATTGCAACATATAATAACAAAAACTCAATCTTATAGCAATTAACACCACAAAACCTCAGCATAAAATGACAGAACAGCAACTAAAAGACTTTTCGGAATGAAAAGCTTATCGTAACTAAGAAAAAACTGAACCAAGTAGCGGCAGAGCAACTCAACGGCGTCAAAACAGCGACAAAGCACAGATCCTTGAACGGCAGTGGCACGGAGCACAGATCCTCCTCTCCGAGCTCAACGGCAACGCGTGAAGCAGCAACGAGCTTGGACGACGGCAGCACGGGTCCTCCTCCACTCCATCGCAATCTACTCATCACGTTTGGATCGCTCTCTCTCTTTCGTTTTTGGCGGCGACGGTCCTCCACGGTGACAGCAAGCTCCAGGGCGTGGCGCGGTACGGTGGCGAGCTGGACAGCGTCGGCGGCTATGGTAGCGGCAGTCTCCCTCCTCCACCGGTGTAACACCCTACCACATAGAATTTTATGCTTAAGTCATAAGACAGAGGTGGTGAGGTATTACGACCTCTAAAAGTAAAATTATATAATATAATATAGGTGAAAAATTGCTTTATCTAGGAGCCTTTGAAAGAAAGTTAAAAATAAAAGCGTTAAACCGAAAAGTGCAGCATTCACGAATATGATAGCGTGAATTAGATATGATAAGAGTAAAACACAATATATATATACAAGAGGTGACTTCCAAGTATACAGATAACAAAGCTTTTGACTCGGTTAGTGAAGTTAAAACCGATCAAATCATATGTATACATACATAGATACAAGGATAACCCAAAATACCCAAAAGACTATTTACAAAACCTGTTCCTCCAAGTCAACCTCTAGGAGGGACAAACATAATATATATATAGTAGAGAGATAAGTATATCCATATATACAACATAACCAAAATATAAACCGAAAACACAAGAATCCTTTGCTGGCAGATGCTCCCAGAATGCCTCAGCGAGGTGCCACTTGACCTACATCTGAAAACCACAAAATATATATGGGGTGAGAACCAGAGGTTCTCAGCATGGTAACAGTGCCCACGTAACTAACATATAATGTCCCGTGAAAGTCAAAGGCAATCCTAGAACTTCCAACAACAGATTCAAACTTAAAACTATTCTTTACAACCATAACTAAGCCATAATCAAAGTGGGATGGCTAAGGGTTCAAATTCTAACTCAACCTAACTTGATCCTTTAGCTTCTCACCTTCCTCCGTTCCTCCACAACTCCATAGCACAAACAACCAAAATACAGACAAAGCAAGCACAAGTAGAATACAATTACAACAGGTAGAAAATTTAGCAAGTAGGCATAATAATCGCATAGGCAAGCCCAATTAATATAGAATCAAACAAGACACACAAATGCATATGATGCACGCCTGTCCTATGGCTGATGATATCATCTGTTGGTTATATAGCCAACCCGACATGTCTTGGTAGCTAACCATGGACAGAAACACTCATTGTGAAACAAGTGAGTTTGAGCTACAACCCCCTTGCTACTACCCGCTTAACCCAGAGCGAGTGGAAGAACCACTACTACCGATACTACCAAGGTGGGTGTTTAAAAGCTCAACCTGGAGCAAGTGGAATAATTTACTACTGCTGCTACTACCCATGTGTCATAATCATTGACCTAGAGCAAGCGGGATGAACTACAATCCTTGCTACTGCACAGGCATCTCAAACATACATTCATTCAGTCTAAAACAAATCATCATCATTATCAGATCTCAAGCATTGGCCTGGAGCAAGCGAGACGAACCACAATCCTTGTTACTGCCCAGGTATCTCAACCATACATTCATTCATTCATTCATCATCACATCATTAAACATCATAAACTTAGCTACCGCTCACAGCATATATAACATTACAACACTTCCTCATTTGTCCTCATTTACTTTACCCCTTTCTTCATCAACAAGTTATCTTTCTCACCCCCTAATCATACTTTACTACTCAAAAGTCCACCTATCAGGCTTTAAACAAGTGTTAAAAGGGTTTTGAAAGCTAGAGGAATGGTTTAAAAATACAAATTCACTTTGCTGAAAATAGGGGTCCCGCATACGCGTGGGCCACATGTACACGTGGGTGTGTATTTTTCCCTGATCGCATACGCAAGCACCTTGCTCGCATACACGAGATGCCCAACCCAAAAGGGTTGGTCACGTCGCGTGTAGGTAGTCGAGTACGCAAGTTCTGCAGAATGGGTAAAAATGCTAAGTGCTGCAGAATTTCAGTTTTGCACATCGAACTTCCGACGCACATAACTTTCTCATTTTAAAACATTTTCCATCCGTTCTTCAAACGGCATAAACTTCACGGACCCAATTTTCATATGAAATAAATTTGAAAGGATTTGGGAGTCCAGAAGCTGAGTTATGACTTGGCAAAGTTTGGCCAAAAATTAGATTTTTACAATATTTATCAAACCTCAACTTTCAAAACAATTCAATTTTTCACCCTTTTAAAACTTATCAAACCTTACCACAAAAGCTCCAAACCAGCTTCAACAACATCATAACACCTCTCAACATATCAATCCACAATTATAGTCACTCTAACACCATTAATTCAAATTTAATATAACGCATACATAATCATCAACTTCCCCAAACATACATCAACAAACACCACAAAACACATTATTCTACCACCATCAACATTACTCATACCAATAATCATTAACTCGAATATTCCGCACCAAATTAACATAATATGAATAACTACATGGTTCAACCTATCCTAGGTCATCTAGCCTAAGTTTTCACAACACATTATATTTTAATTATGAAAAACCGAAACTATACGTTGGCCGATTTCCCGATAAACTCGGAATACCTCAAGCATTCCCCGCACCACAAGCTATCAACCACACCCCTCACCAATTAACTCTAGCTTCCAAATTGATCTCAAGCTTTCATCATCTTCAAATGAGTTCCGATTTCACAAGTTCGACCTCCAATTTGATTTTACACCAACAATATTCAATCTAATCCACATATATGACTATAATTAATCCCTAATCCCAAAATCTCAAAAATCCACAAGAAGGTTAGGGTTCTTACCTTACCCACACCTCAAGTGAGCTAAACCCAACAAAACCCGCAAGCTAATTCGAACCTAAATACTGAAATTAAATAATTTTCAACATAATTGTTCATCAAATTTGAAATTGGGAAGGAGAAATTTGAGGAAGAAAACGTGAGTTCCTTACCTAATAAAGTATTGGGATTTTTAAAGCTTGAGGCGCTGGTCACGTGGCCATAAACGGTGCGGCGATTGGATCTCTGGATCAAAAGTTATCTTGATTTGAAATTAAGCTAGGTTTTTTGGAAACCTCCTTCCTCCTCCCTATACATCCTAATATTCAAATCCTTATGCTTGAGTCATAAGTTAATGATATTACGGTAGTACGACTCTCAGTTGGATTATAATACATACATACATATATATAATTAAAAAGAAGTATAAATCGAGAAGCCTGAAAAGAGTGAAAATAAAATCGCAAAGTTGTAACACTCACATATCGGCAATTAGACGACAAAGCGTGAATTGAAAACAATACGAAGATAAAAGCCATGAAGAGGAGTAAGAATAAGACAAAGTATAGATATATAACATAAGTAAGTAGCCACTAATCACGACCCGCGAAGTTTAGGCCGACTATACAGTATAAAAGTAGTTGACAACAATATCTTCTAATCTCTCCTAAGTAATACATAAAGGCCTCTATAGGCAAATCCCAAAAGAGATCAATAAAAAAATAGTTTTTTCAAAATAAAAGTGGAGGGATCCTAAGCAAAATATAAAGCAGAGAATACAAAGGTCTTTGCTATCTCTCTCAGATGAACCATAGCTCACTGCTGAGCACTTCGACCTGCATTTGAAAAACAAGAGATATATACGAAATGAGAACCCCCGACCCATGGGTTCCCAGTACGGTAAAAGTGTCAAATAAATACAATGCATTATAATAAGAACTCACTAAGCATCCTAATCTCCCTTTCATCAATTGTCCACCCTAGGTTCTCACTAATCCATAGCTTAGGCAACTGTCCTAGGGGATACTAAGTCTATTTCAATTTATCATCTTTCCCAACTTCCAAACTTTCCAACTTCCAATTCATTGTAGAACCATGACCAAAACCAGCACCAGCTAATTCGACTCAGCGATTATATATCAATACTTCACATTGTCACCTGGAGCAAGTGAAATCACCTCATTGCGTCTACCCAGGGAACTCAAATCGTATCTTTCAGTATTCATCATTGTTAACCAGTTATCTCATCATTTCATTTCAACAAGAAAAGCCCTCAACGTCAATTGACACCAGCATGAGAGACCTCTCAGTTGTACAAACACAAGCAATGCAAACAAGTAATACACAAGTAGATCCAAGTAAGACAAATAGCACATAATCACATAGTATGGCATATACAATTAGGCAAACCAAATACAAATAAGCAAACCCAAACAAATCAAACATGTGTAAATGATGTATACCTGCCCTATGACTGATGATATCATCTGTCAGTTACATAGCCCACCCGACATGTCCTGGTAGCTAACCATTGGACAGTCCCTCCGAGCGTGCATCCCCAAGCTCAAAATCATAATCATTCAAAATAAAAATATCCATGAGGGAGAGCTCATCCGGAAAGGTCTAAGTGTCCGACCAAACTTACGACGTAGGGTCAACAGAATCTCGAATCTCAACCTGGAGCAAGTGGAGCCGACCCACTACATCTACCCAAGGAAATTCGAAACTCAGATAATTTCAGAAATCTCAAATTATCCTCGATTGGGAGCAAGTGGGGCTAACCACTGCATCTACCCCAGGAGTTTTAAACCAAACCCAGAGCAAGCGGAATCACTCCACTGCATCTACCGAGGCAGGTATATCTCACCACATTCCGGAGCAAGTGGATCAATGTCACTACATCTACCCAGACAGGTATATCTCAATTTGGATCATTCAAGATCAATCTCATAATCATTATCATTCTCATCATTATCATTCTCATTATCAATATCATAATCATCATCATTCTCATTATCAATATCATAATCATCATCATCCTCATTTTCAATCTCATAAGCATCATCATTCTCACTTAACATCTTGTTCTTTCTCTCAATTTTTACTAACTCAACTCTTTGGGCTTTATCCCTAACTCTTCCATCCTCAATTTCACTAACCCTAGACTCATATCGAAGTTTATAAAGCTTTAGGAGGCTAAAAGAATGGTTAAAAGCAATAAAAACACATTTTTCATATTCTAGGAAGTGTGCGTACGCATACATGTGGTGTGCGTACGCACAGGCTGAAAACTTGGGATCCGCGTACGCATGCAAATGTCCGCGTAAGCATGATGTGAAAATTTTGTAAGTCACGTACGCATGCATGATGTCGCGTACGCATGATCCCAATTTCAGACCATGACGTGTACGCATTCGATATCCGCATATGTAGAGGCACTTGGCAGAGGCCAATGCCCGCGTACGTATGTCAAAAGCCACGTAAGCATGCATATCCGAAAATAGAAAATCTGATATGCTACAGAAATCAGTTTTTCAGTCCAATTTTCAAAGCCTCATAACTTTTTCCACAAAATTCCTTTTTCAGCTATTCTTGAACCGTTGGAAAGATCGTTAACTAAACTTTCATAAAAACCTAATTTTGAATAATTTCCAACTCCGAGGGCCAAGTTATGGACCACGAAAGTTGGCCAAAATTTTGTTTTTAACTAAAAGTGACAATTTACCAATCTTTCCAAATGTCCACAAATCAAAATAGTTTTTATTCATTAAATTGACCCCAAACCAACCACATTCACTTATTTACACTCACCCAATTCCAAACCTACTTCATCTACATAATTTCACCCAAAACTATCAAATTCCACACCTTAATTTTCTCAATTCTCATTATTCAATAATCATACCAATTATTCACACATTCAATCTCATATATAATCACACCATACAAACACCACTTACCTTCCTTACCTCTTTCCAGCCTCCGGCCCAAGATTCACGGTCACTGGCTCAATTCATCAATTCAATATATATATATATATATATATATATATATATATATATACATAATTCAACACATACTGTCATCATCCAAATCCTCAATTTTACAATACCCAGATATGAAAAATCACACAATACATACCCAAATTATTATTCTCTATAACATGTCATCTATATACATCAATTTCAACATACACACAATTCAAACTTAATCCTAGGGGCATTTAACCTAGAAATTTTTATCACACCATACGATACTTAAATGAAACTTAAACCATACCTCTTGAAAGTCAAATTCAAGCCCTCACTTGGGAGTCTCCACCAAACACTTTCACAAGCAAGATTTAAGTTCCAAAAGTGTACCCAATACTCTAATACACACATTACATACATACATCAACTTAGGGCTCCCAAAATCTCATAAATTACAAGGGTTAGAGGGTTCATTACCTTAACCCACAAAATTGGTTAATGAAACTCACCAATGACTCATACTAGAGCATCCCTAAACAACAAAACCATAACGTTTCCTCAAAATCCACAACCAAATTCGAATTTAAAGAGAAAATAAAATTGGATAGAGGAGAGCAAAATACTCACCATAATACCCAAATGAAATCAAAGAGGGTGAGAAGAGCAATGTGTAGCCGTAAACGGCTCGTCAATCGGAGCAACGAAGAGAAAGTTATGGTGGTTTGAAGTTTCAAGGAGGCTAGGGTTTTCTCCTCTTTCCTCTCCTCTCTATTTTCAGATCTCTCTCACAAATGGGGAAGTATGGTGGCTGAAAGTGTGTTTAATGATGTTACATATATGTGGGCTTGGGTCCACTTGGGCCTGGTTTACTCGGTTTATCCCGTTGGCCCAATTTTGGGCCAAAACCTTTAAGATTAGCATTTTAATGTGCACTTTAATTATTTTTACCACCTCAACAACAAATATTTAACTTTCTGATCTTTCTCACTCATAATTAATTTTTTCAGCTCCAGTACCGGACAGATCTCAGCCAGTACTGCCGGTTAAATTTTCAGTGCGTGTTTTTATGCATAAAATTATGTTTTCTGACTTAGAAAAATCCACTGAGTCTAAATATCATATTTAAATCATCAAATTTTGATTGTTAAATTTTCTAACCATATTCACTCATATTTAATTTATTATTTAATTAATTACAGTTTGACCGAATTTTACACTCCCCTTCTTGGTGCAGTATGAATATCATAAGAAGGGAGGAAGATGATGCTGAGTGTTTTATTTTTAATGAGTCTTGGGTTGGGATTTGGGCCCAATACGAGCCCGGTTCAGCCTGTTTGGCCCAATCTCAAGCCAAATCCTTTAAAATTAGTGTCAAAATTCTTATTTTAATTAGCTCTATCTCATTAAACTATAAATTTTCATTTTATAATTTTCCTGATTAATAATTAATTTATTAGCTAATTATTTACAAATTTTGCGGGTTTTACTTCCTATCCCCCTAACAAGAGTTTTTGCCCTCGAAAATATTGTCGACGACGCAAGTTCATGAGCGTAATCCTCCTTTTAACTCGACGCATGGTAGTCCTGAGGTCTTCCTAATCGACACGCTTTCACTGTTGCACTCTAATTCGTTTATCTCTTAGAGTCTTGATCATTCGTCCAACACCAACCAATAGTCTCACTGAACTCTACAAGCTCTAATGGCAATACCCTACTCGGAATGATTCGGTTTGGTTTTAAGTCTAATACCAAGTTTGACATTCCCAGTTTTAGGTTTTCATCCTTATCTTAGCTATGAATGAATGTGGTATTCTCCAGTTACACACTGCTCTATAATTCCGGTTATTGCAATTACCTCAACCTTCTGTCGATCTTCGCAACGGCTTATCTCATGCAACTTCTCCTTCTTAGTCTAACGGTCCCAATGTCCTCACAATTTTTGTGCTCCATCCCTTCAACAGTAGCTTTCACAGCAGCAGCTGAGAAAATCAACCGTATTACCTCACTCGCATCCACGAGACGCCCATTGGGTCCTGTCCACACCGAACAAGTGATATTAAGGTGATCAGTCTTAATATCTCAAGTCTAGTACTTTGAATCTCCAAAGATAATGCTCATGAACATTTATGCTATATATGTCAAGCATACATCCTAAATAGCATATACACAATGCCAGAGTATGCTCGGAAGCATAGTCAGTCTATACCCCAGGCTCTACGGGAACGAATTGCTCTGATACCATAATGTAAAACCCTACCACATAGAATCTTATGCTTAAGTCGTAAGACAGAGGTGGTGAGGTATTGTGACCTCTAAAAGTAAAATTATATAATATAATATAGGTGAAAATTTGCTTTATCTAGGAGCCTTTGAAAGAAAGTTAAAAACAAAAGCGTTAAACCGAAAAGCATAGCACTCACGAATATGATAACGTGAATCAAATAGGATAAGAGTAAAACAATATATATATATATATATATATATAAGAGGTGATTTCCAAGGATACAGATAACAAAGCTTCTGACTCGGTTAGTGAAGTTAAAACCGATCAGAGCATATATATACATACATAGATACAAAGATAACCCAAAATACCCAAAAGACTATTTACAAAACCTGTTTCTCCAAGTCAACCTCTAGGAGGGACAAACATAATATATACATAGTAGAGAGATAAGTGTATCCATATATACAACATAACCAAAACATAAACTGAAACACAAGAATCCTTCGCTGACAGATGCTCCCATAATGCCTCAGCGAGATGCCGCTTGACCTGCATCTGAAAACCACAAAATATGTATGGGTTGAGAATCAGAGGTTCTCAGCATGACAACAATACCCACGTAACTAACATATAATGTCCCGAGAAATCCACAGGCGATCCTAGAATTTCCGGCAACAGATTCAAACTAAAGATATTCTTTACAACCATAACTAAGCCATAAACAAAGTTGGGTAGCATACCATAACTAAAGCTATTATCACCTTCCTCTGCTCCTCCATAACTCCATGTCACAGACAACCAAAATACAGACAAAGCAAGTACAAGTAAAATACAATTACAGCAGGTAGCAAATTTAGTAAGTAGGCATAATAATCGCATAGGCAAGCCCAATTAATACAAAATCAAACAAGACACACAAATGCATATGATGCATGTCTGTCCTATGCCTGATGATATCATCTGTCGGTTATATAGCCAACTTGACATGTCTTTGTAGTTAACCATGGACAGAAACACCCATTGCGGAGCAAGTGAGTTTGAGCTACAACCCCCTTGCGACTACCCGCTTAACCTAGAGCGAGCGGAAGAATCACTATTACCGCTACTACCCAGGCGGGTGTTTTTAAAAACTCAACCTGGAGCAAGTGGAATAATCCACTAGTGTTGCTACTACCAGGCGTCACAATCATTGACCTAGAGCAAGCAGGACGAACCACAATCCTTGCTACTACCCAGGCATCTCAAACATACATTCATTCAGTCTAAAATAATCATCATCATTATCAAATATCAAGCATTGGCCTGGAGCAAGTGGAACAAATTCCAATCCTTGCTACTACCCAGGTATCTCAACTATACATTCATTCATTCATCATCACTTCATTAAACATCATGAACTTAGCCACCGCTCACAGCATATATAACATTACAGCACTTCCTCATTCGTCCTCATTTACTTTAACCCTTTCTTCATCAACAAGTTATTCTCACCCCCTAATCATACTTTACTATTCAAAAATCCACCAATCAGGCTTTAAACAAGTGTTAAAAGGGTTTTGAAAGCTAGTAGAATGGTTTAAAAACACAAAATTCAGTTTGCTGAAAACAGTGGTCCGACATACGCGTGGGTGCATATTTTTCCTTGCTAGCGTACGTGAGATGCTCAACCCGAAAGGGTTGGTCACGTCGCATGTAGGTGGTCGCATACGTAAGTTTTGCAGAATGGGTAAAAATGCTAAGTGCTACAGAATTTCAGTTTTGCACACCAAACTTCCGACGTGCATAACTTTCTCATTTTAAAATATTTTTCATCCATTCTTCAAACGGGATAAACTTCACGGATCCAATTTTTATATGAAATAAATTTGAAAGGATTTAGGAGTTTGGAAGCCAAGTTATGGCTCGTCAAAGTTTGGCAAAAAATCAGACTTTCATAATAATAATCAAACCTCAACTTTCAAAACAATTCAATTTTCCACCCTTTTAAAACTTACCAAACCTTACCACAAAAGCTCCAAACCAACCTCAACAACATCATAACACCTCTCAACACATTAATCCACAATTATAGTCACTCCAACACCATCAATTCAAATTCAATACAACACATACATAATCATCAACTTCCCCAAACATACATCATCAAACACCACAAAACACATTATTCTACCACCATCAACTTTACTCATACCAATAATCATTAACTCAACTATTCCATGCCAAATTAACATAATATGCAACAATACATGGTTCAACCGATCCTAGGTCATCTAGCCTAAGTTTTCACAACACATTATATTTTAATTATGAGAAATCAAAACTATACCTTGACCGATTTTTTGATAAACCTAGAACACCTGTAGCATTCCCCGCACCACAAGCTATCAAGGACAGCCCCTCACTAACGAACTCTAACTTCCAAAATTGATCTCAAGCTTCCATCATCTTCAAATGAGTTCCAATTTCACAAGTTCGATCTCCAATTTGAATTTACACCAATAATATTCAATCTAATCCATATATATTACTATAATTAATCCCTAAACTCAAAATCTCAAAATTCCACAAGAGATTTAGAGTTCTTACCTTGCCCACAGCTCAAGTGAGCTAAACCCAACAAAACTAGCAAGCTAATTCGAACCTAAATACCGAAATTAAATAATTTTCAACATAATTATTCATCAAATTCAAAATTGGGAAGGAGAAAATTGAGAAAGAAACGTGAGTCCCTTACCTAATAAAGTACTGGACTTTGTAGAGTTTGACGCGCTGGTAGCGTGGCTGCAAACGGTGCGGCGATCGGAGCTCCGAATCAAAAGTTATATTGATTTGAAATCAAGCTAGGTTTTTTGGAAACCTCCTTCCTCCTCCCCTTCTTGGTGCAGCGTGAATATCATAAGAAGGGAGGAAGAGTATGTTGAGTGTTTTATTTTTAATGAGTCTTAGGTTGGGATTTAGGCCCAATATAGGCCTGGTTCGCCCAATTCGGCCTGTTTGGCCCAATATTAGGCCAAATCTTTTGAAATTTATGTCAAAATTTTTATTTTTATTAACTTTATCTCATTAAACTATAAAATTTTATTTTCTAAGTTTTCTAATTAATAATTAATTTATTAGCTAATTATTTACAATTTTTGCGAGTTTTACAACCGGCGCGCTCTCTTTCTCTTCTCCATTCCTTCTTCTCTCTCGGTCCTCTCTTCCTCTTTGCCCTCCCTTTGTTTCTTTCCTTATTTCTTTTCTCTTTCTTTCTTTCTTTTCTTTCTTAGCTTTTGTGTGTGTGCGGTTTGTGTTGTGTGTTACCGTTTTGAAAGAAATGGAAAGGAATGTGGTGGCTAAAGGAAAAAATATTAGGGTTAGGATTTTGTTGTGCTAAAATTAGGGTTTGTGTAGAGTAAAAATATTAATAAAATAATAGAATTGAGTAATAATTCAAATTAAAATTAATATAAAATAATTATCTTTGAAATACCATTTTATCATCAACTTGCAAGTTATTTTCAAATAAGTACTTCAATTCAATAATTGGAGATAATATGATTGATTTTCTTTATTTATAAAAATTAAAGTATTAAATTCCAAAATCTCAATTATTTAAATCGAATTATATAAAATTCTCTAAACTTTATAATTTAAATATGGAAATTATTCAACAATTGTAAAATTAGATAAAACTTCTAATTTAATTATCAAAACTTGATTTAATAAAATAATTTCTGAAATTAAAATTTTAATGAATAAATAAATTAAAATTGACTCATAATAAGAATTTTCGAAAATTATGGGTCTTACACCTCCAATCTTTTATACCGTTAAGAATTAAATTAAAATATTGCAAAGACTAAGATTAAGCAAAGTAGTGCTGATGTGAACACAGAGTGCTTTGGATTTATGGTGAACCTTTGACCGGTTAGATCGTTGTGCAGTTTAGAGGCACTGACGATGTCTAATTTGTCCAAAGCTAATGTGGAATGAGAGTTCACCTTCGCAGCTCCATTGCCACCATTAAAACAATCATCGCCAGTGTCGAACGTAATCAGCTTTACGGCAACATGCCACAACATTTAATCATGGCCACTAGGCCGCCGCCACCCCAAATTACAGCTTCGCGCACAGCACCCCGGATTACCAAAACAGTGACCACGAGTTTCAACTACATCATCACCTCCACTGGCAGATCTGTTCCCAGATCTTCAACACCCCTTTAACACTCTCAATGGCGCTCTGCAACTATTCTTGATCTTTATCCCTACCAGACACAAAAAACTAACCCTATCTCGGTGTCTTCAACCAAATGCTAAAATTGGTAAGCTAAAACCATCCTAATCTCTTCAAGGCCACATCTCTTTTCTAACACTTTTTGTCTTGTCACATGTGCAATCAAGATGACTAAGGCAAAGCCTGAATGGTTTTTGAACTGTGCACATCCCTCAAGCTTTAACATATTATTATTGTTTTACTTAATTATTTTTGAAGAAGATATTGTGCTTAATTTTATTTTAGATAATTATCTATAGGTGTAAGTTTTTTGCAAATATTTTATACTATGGTCAATTAAACTCTTTATAATGTCTCAAGAGGATCGAAAGCACGTGAGGAAGAAATTGCTATTTTCATATCTTACTGAGCATGTGAGACATAATGTGTTGTAGTTTGATGGAAAATTTTTCTTGCAAGGTATTGTTATTACCCAAGGAGGTGTTTTATCTACTTTGATTTGCTATTTTTATTATAAATATTGGGAGCAATATGTGATATTCTCATTTCTTAGAAGGACACTTGAATCTATAAGTTGCAAGGAGAACAATACTATGAACACGAATAGTGATGATGAAGTTTCATCTCCATATTATCTACAAATGCGATTTATTGATCATTTTTTTATGTGAACATTAGAGCCAAGCTGCTTTCCTCTCTCAGCTTTCAATGAGCAATACCTCACTACAAGACAAATGCAATACCTAGAACCTGTTCGTACATGGAGCACTGAAGTGCCAGGATCATACCTTTCCCCATCATACCTTCCCCACCTGAAACGTATCATATATATATATATATATATGGTATCTAGTGAAAAATATGTTTTTATATGAGAAACTAGTGTATGAATCTATGCCAGCATGAGAAAATTTATATTTTTATATGTTTGGATATTTTAAGAAAAAACACACAAAATAATTATTATTTCAAAAAAATTTATAAAATTATTATCAAAATCAAAGTTTAACTTGAAAACAGTGAGTAATCATCATTTTATACTTTTTAAAGTAAAATAATTATATATTGATTTAATACAGAATTTAAAATGAAATTAAAATATTTACATTAGAATTTTATTTTTTCAAAGACTTCTCTATAAACAACATTGATGGTTGAATTTGGAGACATTCCTACGTGATTTATAAGTAAAACTTTTAAATCTCTCTTGCTCTTAACTCATGAAAGTGCCACATATAACTGCCATGTGTAAAAATTGGTTTGGGCAAGTACAATCCAACATGAGATAAAGTTTGTCCTTGAGACTTATTAATTGTCATGACAAATGATACTATTATGGGGAACTATCTTCGTTGAAATCTAACTAGGACGATTTCATTTATTGGTACCATATTCATTCTTGGAATCAAAGCAATATGACCAACGTTGTTACTTGTTAAGACTTCACATTCTATGACATAATTTTCAAGCTTCCTAACTTGTAGCCTTGTACCATTACAAAGATCACTGAATTGGTCAATATTCCTCAGTAACATCACTGGAACACCAACCTTGAGTATTAATTTATGTGGAGGTAAACCAGAGCAATTTATGCTATCTAGTAATTCAGGACCATAGAGATCTAGTTGACTCTCTATATTCCCTTCATCCATACAAATTGAATCCGAACTAAGATATAATTTTTTCCCTCTAGGAATGATAGCCATCAGATGGTTGTTGACCTCTTTAATGATGTCCAATGTGGGAGCCAGTATAGTTCCTGCTTTGAAAATATTCTTTGAAGACATGTTTTCTAAAATATTTGGATAAGAAAAATGAACCAACTCATCAAATTCCTGGTCCGAAGAAGGAATAAAAATATCTTCTGGAAGACATATCTCATATTCACCATCTATATTGTCACCTATTAGACCATCACCAACTTTTAATAACCACTCACCAAATTGCTCTGTCTCATCTTGATCTGAAGAAGTTGTTCCTACAGAGAGTCTCATGTTTTTTGTTAGTTTGAGCACCTGAAAAAACTTCCAAAGGTAAGACGAATTCATGGTTGAATGAATGATATCTTGTCTCGATTCTCGTAGAATGATAGAAAGAATTTGTCTAAAGTCTCTACCTAGTACAACCACTTTTTCTCCAAAGGGCAAATCTTTGTTATATGTTGGAGAAAACCTCATGATATTACCCAAGCATTTATCAAGTGCTTCATAGCAGTACCTACTAACCATTGGAGCCTCATCCCAAATTATAAGTTTGGCTTTCAACAGCAGCATTGCTTGAGGGGAACCAGGTTTGATGTTACATACAAAATCCTCAGTTATATTTAGCAGTATTTTGAACCATGAGTGTGCCATTCTTCCATTGGGAAGAAGTAAAGATGCAATACCACTTGAAGCAACGTTTAACACAATATCACCCCTTGAGCGAATCTCAGCAAAAATAAAGTTCCAGAGAAATGTTTTTCTAGTACCTCCATGACCATACACAAAGAAAAAAAAATCCCCTTTATCATAATACACAGCTGTAACAATTTTATCGAATGCATGTTTCTGCCCAAGTGTTGCGATGGCTAACATGTCTGAGATATTTTTCTTTAACTAATCCCTGTTAAAGTTTAGCTTTTCCCTGATAACCCTTTCGGTTAACAAAGAACTATCAACTTCAGTTGCTAAAGGCATAGGAGGATAGTGTTTCAAGGTTTTACCATAGGAATGTAAGATCTTGTCTATGTCTAGTAAGCACAACTACTTAATCTAATCATCTGACATGGTTAACTCTGCATATTATACAATACTGTAAAAATTTAATCAAAGTAAAAATGATCAATAATGAAGGACTTTTATAATTGCAATTAATAAAAACTTACCTCTCATGTTCATTACAGTTCTTTGTCGATACAAAATATCATCTGAGAGTTCAAGCCAACATCTATCCCAAACATGTTCTGGTCTTGAGATATTGTTAGATGTTAATAAAATGACAAACAACCTCCTGACATACGATCCTGAGGCCTACGAGCTTGCTTCCTTAAATAGATCCATGAATTCTCTGTCATCTTGTAAGAGACCAAGAGCGAAGCATGCATCTCTATAAGTAGCATGAATTGTTCCTCCTACTGTTCTTATATCTCAAAAATTCATACATCCTCTTTGAGTATTTAAGAGAAGCCGTTGGTAATATCCTTTGGTATTTGCTGCAAAAAAATTGGTTAAAATCCCACTTCTAAGTTGCTAAATGGATTAGGCTACACGATTTCAATTATTATGTAGCTACACATGCGTATAAAATTATTTTTTCTAAAAAATAGAGAACAATGCTAAAATTGTATAATCTATAGAGCATTAGATTATAACTGTTGAAAGTTATTTGAACATTTGTTTTCTATTATAGATAAATCGAATAAAATGGACGTGGGGTACATGCTGTTAAGATTTTAAATTTAAATCATCAAATAAATAAGATCAAAATTGAATAATAACTTGTCATTACCTGCAGCTACATGAGTCAACCTTCCAATTACAAAGCCTTGCTTTCGAGGAAACCACTTTGAAGCATTGTCCTTCCAAACAAACTTGGTTGGAAACTCAGCATAAGTCAGACTTCAAGCATTGGGATTTGACAATGTCGCTGTCATCCATCCCAAAAACATGCCTGGACTTATGAGATATTACTCTTTCGATGATATCATTCACATTAGAAGTTTCACTATAAACCACAAGTTGCTCATCCTCCAAATAGAATGAAAATCTAATTACAAATGGTTCTTTTTCTTGGATTTTGTATCCAAATAAACGCCAGACTGCCTCACATGCCGAAATGTACCTACAATCGTAGTAATTCCTAATTTCATCAACAACTTGTGTGGCTTCTGACGAATCACCAGTGTTGTATAGGGTAGCTGTTATGCAATCATTTCCCTTGTGTACATACTTAAACAGATACTTAATAGAACTTGTTTGGCATGTGTATTCCACATTTAGGTGGCATCCGAACTTGAGCAACAATTCTGGATTATACAGAAAATGAACATATTGTCTAGTACATATTCTCTTTTCTTCACAGTTCGACCGTTATCAGTAAGCCTATTTTTGGGAAACCTGGCTTTATCAATGAGTGTTCGCTGCCTAAACTCTTTAGGATAAAACTTTGAAAAGGAACCATTCTTCATGCAAGGTGAATCCTTATTGTACGGACCACGTGAACCATGTACCATACAAATTTGAACAGCTCCATGTAGATTTGGCCTTTCATTTTCATCAGAAATCTCAACCGTTATATGTTTGTCTATGTCATCTGGTATTTGTGGCTTGAACTCATTACTCATGAATAAAAGGATATGTGAATACGAAGCCCTCTCTTTTGAAACTCTATAGTGCAAACATCTGAAAATTGAAAAAGACAAATGAGTAAAACATTACAACATAAGATTTTAATAAGTTGTTGTATAAACACAGACTTACATCCCAAAATTTTGGCAAATTTTTTTCTCTTTTAGGTTATCAATCAAACCATCAAGCTCGATTTTGAAAACTTGACACAATATATCAGGGCGGTCTTCTGCCTTCAAGCCAATGGGAGTCACTTCTCTTTTTATCTCATTCCATTCAGGTTACAGGTCATAGTGATAAAATAGCTAGGATATCTTGCATATCTGCAAATTGCAAATGCATCTTTGCAATTAATCATCATGTACCTAGGTCCACCCTATAAAGTTAATCTTATTCATGTACTCAACTCAATAGGTTATATTCAATAGTATTTTTGATTTGATAATCTAATATCTAAGGAGAAGTTAAAGCCATATTTAGTGAATACTTTTGTTTTGTAAGTATGTGCATCATATTAAAGCTTATTACTCCAAAACGTACAACAACAACAACAATAACAACAACAATAATAATAATAAATATTTTTCGAAAGAAAACACACTCAAGTCTTTGATTAAATAAACAAATAAACCAAACAACTTGTGTATCAAGTTCTAATTTATAAATTAAGGTCAACACAAATATTAAACTACTCATATATGGTAGTTCTTAATCTCTCTCAAAGGACCATAGTTCATTCAAATAATAGTTTAAATAAATTATTCCCATATATTATAAATTGAACTGCCTAGAGACGTGATGATTTAGTCCCCCATCACAACCCACTTCCCTTTCTTAAATTTGGATGAAACTGACTCGTCTCTAGCCTTTTCCATATGTTTCTTAGCTCTAAAAATCTTGGAACTGTGTTTTTCATCAATTGCAGATGATGGAATTTTCATTTCAGACTCACTCTCACACGCTTAGGATACGCCATCCTGTACCAATAATAATAAGAATAATAATATTTTAGTTACTATATATACTAAGAGTATCATTGTAACTATTTAAATTATAAATTATTTGACACAAACCTTATAAGGGTCGTATGGACCAGTAGACAAGCTCAGTAGTTTAGAATTTTCATGCAACAAAGGATCCTACAAAATAATTGATTCAATAAAAAGACATCATCAAAATCTGGTTGATCTGAGTTTGCGATACCGAAACCAAAGAGAAAGTTATTAGCAAGAGGGGGTTACAGGATCAGGATTGTATTTATCCTGAAAAGTAGAGACCAAAGAATCCTCATTAGTCATCCTCAGCACATGAATCACGTATGGCTCATAAGAGTTCACATTCCTCATCTTGTGTTGCACTTTGAAGATGAATTTAATATCCCTAAGCTTATTAATCTTTTCGGGCAGGAATTTTTCTCAACACCCTTCACATTTAGTAGAAAAATGTTCATTCATGCTCTCATAAATAATAACCATTAAGGAAGAGTTCAGAACAAATAACACAAAAATGTGAATATGACATCAAACCTTAGTCACACAAGACTGCCTAAGGTCACTTGCAGAAACTCCAAGAAACTTTGCAGCTTCTCCATCGAACAAAATAAAAGAGATAGCGTTTGTGTGGTCAATCACCCTTACGTGGATGTTGTACCTATTATTCACTAAAGAATTTACAATTCAAGAACAATATACTACATAAATTATACAAATACTTAGGCTGCCTATAATATGTTATTATCGAATTGGACACAATTTTTTTTAATGGCTTATTCAAGAGTCTCGATCCCACACGGGAGATTAGTTTAACAACACATCACAACTCTAAACAGCATAACTCACAAAAAATACTGTCACTTTGCTATACCTATCCATCTCTCAATGACAATGAAACAGGTTGATCAGACCAGCGGCATTATTCCTTATTCGTCAATAAGATCCAATTTGTTCACACTTGCATTTTTTTATATCAGAATTTTTGAAATTTGCTAATAGTTAAATAGTCACAAAAGCCTTGTATAAATATTCTGCTGCCCAAACTATTAATTTATACACTGTACCTTGCAAAGAAATTTCTAAAAGCTGAAAACTCCTCATTGATAAAAAGCTTGGAATTGTAGCTTGTATTGGAAACACCCATGACTCCTACAAAAAGACATAACAAATTAAAGAAAATACCAGAAGCATATTATGACACTTAACATGCATTCAAACACTGCATAAAATAAACAAACCATTAAAAAATAACTACATAGGTAAGACACGGGTGTTCCTCCAGATATTTGAGCAAGTCAAGAGCAAAAGACTGCCATAACGTAACCCTTAATTTTTGTCCACCCCTATAAAAAATAGCAATGCTTATAGATTAAAGAGAGGCTCAAAATTCCAAATAAGATTTTAAAACAAAAGCCGCTATCAAAAAAATGTTAAGCATTACTCAAGACCATCAAGTTCTATGGTGATATAACTTGACAGCTTTTCGTCCCTCGTGAACTCGACCAAGTTACCCTTAGAGGCAAGCTAACCTATCAATATGCAAAATAGTGATATTTTAAATGTAGATGGACCCGGTGCCACTTCGGACAAATGCTTTAGATGAATTTAAAAATAGACAAACTAAACACGTCACAAACTAAATAATTAACTGAAAGTACACATGTATAACTCAAAAACCACTTCCATCCAATATAGAAAAAGAAGGTTCAAAAGCAGTACAATCAAAGGCATTCGCACAAAAAATACAAAACACAAACATTTATTCAAGACTAGTCTAACAACAAAAAACACTTAGAAAACACGAAAAAACTACCTGTAGAAAAACTAAGACAATCATAACCAACTACACACGCACATGGATAAATTTATATTAAATTTATTACAGTAACTCGTCTTGGATAATAAGATGGGATAATACCTTGTAGTAAATAAATTAGTTTACAATGACACAAATTGGTACTCTAAAAATTACAAATAATTAAATTCATACATTAAATGAAATTATGGTTGACTGTCTAATACTCCTATTGAAAAAAAGTCAACTTAAAAAATATATTGAACTAATAACATTGGTGTTAATCAATTATTTTTCGCCTTTTTTTTTACCAACGATACTTTTAAAGGCACCAATTTTTTAATTGCTATATATGAAATTTGCCTTTAGATATGTTAAAATAAAATGCATGAGAATAGAAAACAAAGCCATTACTAAATTGAAGAAAAGTTTTACTAAATAATATAATTTTTTGGTACTATACCTATAACAAAAATGATGCATCTGCCAATTCAAATAACATACATTAAATATAAACATATATATAATACAATTAGATCAATAAATTATTTTGTTTAAAAAAATTAGCTTTCAAGGAACTAAACATCACATTCGTTATAGATTACTCTAACAAAGTACTTACCAACTAAATAACCATCTTCCTTAGACTTTGCATGAATTTTTTTTTTTAACGGAACAAAATTGAATCCATTCAACGAAATTGAAGAATCTTGTACCGGACGCACAACCGTGTCCCTCTTAAAGTGGATTCTATATTCATGTCTAGTAGGCTTGAATTTGATGGTATTTAAAGCAACTGCAAAATTAGTGGCTACTTACACATTGCCCTCAGCGAGTAGGCTCTCGAAGATAAGAACAAATATGCCTTTAATAGAGCACTGAATTGTCTTCCCCTGAATGCATTAGTTTTTTAGGGTCATAGATAACTGAGGTTTATTACTCAATCATTACCAAAGAAAATCTCAAATGCAAAGAGAAGATTTTACCTCTTTATCAAGGACAACCATCTCAATAGGTGCTTTCATCCTAGAATTTACAAAATTAGAAACGGTCCAAAGTCTAATGACACGTACTATGAGCTTTCACACCTTATGCTCTGAACCAGAATTGATACGCTTGATGAGATCATACCTAAAAATCAAGGTCTTCAAATTTTGTGAAAGATAAAAAAAATATATTATGAAATTCACCACATAGCACATGAACTCACCTTGCTGCCATTGCTACCCACCACAACAAAATTACCAAAATACTATGAATTTCAGTATAGATAAAGAGTAAGTATGGTGATCATCTATACTATATTTATAGAGAGCCACAACATTGTTCAGCCTCACTATTGGCAAGGATTGCAAAAATGTTTACGTATCTATCAAATTCTGTCTAAGGAAAAAAAAAGGAAAGTTCTTACAACATTCAATAACATAATTTACAATAAAAAAAGTTTTGAAAATAAAACAAACATTCTATAACATAAATATTGGCAATTAAAACGTATAGAGTAAAAAGGATATGAAAATAAGATCTGAATCCATGCCTTCCTTGCAGCAGTTCACCTTCATCAGTCACACGACCGGAAGTGTCCCGATGCGACGGTGATCTGAACGACGATAGCATCAGTGAAAGATTCCTCTTGTCAGTCCGCTATCTACCTCTTCTGGTCACATTAACATCCCCGACGGTCCTCGACCTTCTCGTCGGCACAACCCTGTCGTCATCCCGTTGCTGTAGGAACAGTCAGTCTTCTCGTCTTCAAAGCTCTTATGTCATCGTTCTGAAGTCGTCAGTCTGAAGATGCCGTTCTCCATCGCTAGCGTGCTAGCTGGGAGAGAAGATAGATAAGGGAACTTTGGGTCGGCGGGTTTGAATGGGAACATGGGATACGGGTAGGTTTAATTTGGATTAGCATATTATTAATACTATATAATACTATATAATAATATTATCAATACTATATAATACCAAAACAAAAAAAAAGTGCATGGTGCGCATATAATATTGTCAATACTATATAAACCACATTTGTATTCATTTTTTCGTGCGTATATAATATTTAATTTAATTAACACATTAACACATATATAATATTTTGTTAATACACATATAATATAAAGTGATTTACAAATTATTTTATTGAATATTATAATATAAAGTGATTTATAAATTATTGTTAATTCATATATAATATATAATTAAATTTAATGAATTCAATTAGAATAAACAACAAATTATTTATTTTATTTTAGACTTTATAAATGAATAAACTAATTAACTAATATAATGAATTACAATTAATGTAGTATAATTAATTAAGTAATATAAATTATAATAAATTACATTGATATTTAAAAATCTAATCAAATTAATTAATTGATATAATTAAGTCATTGTAATAAATTGTATTGAATGAGTTAAAATAATTAAATCAAAAACACTTTTCGGAGCATGCCATGTCAGCTACATCATTAAGTGCAAAAACCCAAACAAAACAATGAAATTTGCCGATATGGGTTGCGCGGCAAAGCTGAGAAGCCCCTCTTTCCTTTTTTGTCCTAAGCTCGCCATATATTTCTATTTTGCTAAAATGAGATTGATATCTTAAAAAAAAATGGATCCATTGACATAGGAAAAGAATCCTCATCGGATTGGATGGAAAGAACTAAAATTGGAATGAAAGGAATAAAATTATTTTATTTTTGTATGTTGTATAATTTGATTGAAAGAGCAATAACTTATACTGCTCCATGGATTCTTCTGTAATTTTATCAAGTACTAATAAAATTTTACTATCATTGATTTAACAGAAAAAAAAAACTAAAACGAAGGTGAAAAAATAAAGAGGATAGGAGCACTGATTGAAATTAGAAGATAGAAGTACTGATTGAAATTTAATAATTTGCTTCATTTTTTTGTTTTTTTTTTGTTTATTATTGTTATAGATATTTTCATCCAGTATAATAACACTAATAAAATATTTCAAATGAAACCAAAAAAAAATAAATAAACATACATCCTAAAAATAAAAAATATATTTAAAATTTATGAAAGATATGTTATACACCGAATAAAATAATAACAATTGATTCATAACTATGGATTAAACCTACATATAATTTATTTTACTCCCAATTTTGTTTTTAAGAGGAAAAAATTCTCTATTCTAAAATATTCATTCAATCAATCAACAATAAACAACATATAAAGTAGTGCGTGTGTGTATATATATATATTTGATATGCTAATATTATCCATAATTATTGACTCATATTAGAGCCACGTTTCACTTGTATCAAAATAAAAAGGAAGTACTTCTAGTGTCATTAGCATGCCCAAAAAAATATAGATAGTAGCCATAGCCAAGACTTCACCAAACTTTCAAAACATGCTCCTTTGTCTCCATTAGCTGAACAACCTCATGTTTCACAGCAGTTCTATAATGGTGACAACTTTCACAAATATCAGCACTTCTTTTTAATGGAAAGAGCACTAGACATGTTAAACTCATCCAACAGGCTCTTCAAACAAAAAAAAAAGTATAGTTAACATTTTAACCAAAAATAAAATCTGAAATATAAAAGAGGCCGAATATGTGAAGACCAAATTAATGAATACCTTGACAATAGGTATTTTAGTAACAGACCAATTTATCACGATTAGATCAGGTGACTTCTCACAAACAAAACATCCATATTCACTACGAAGCTACAAGGAAGAAAAAATAAATAACAATTCATAATTGGCAAAATAAGCCTTAATATACACAGTCTAAAATCAACAACAATAAACAAAAAAATCATACCCAAACAGGGTTAACAGGCAATTGAAGACTCTTGAACTCGTTAACATTCCATTTGTAAGAACAAAAATCTGTTACTTTAAAATTAACCTCTAAGTTTAGGTTGTTTCTACTAATGGACTTCACTTTGAATATAATTCCCTTCCCCAATAATTGTGCAAAATCCAGAGGCTGATCAATCATCCCACCTTTCTATAGTTGCATGAAAAAAGAAATTAACCTATGGAAAGTGAATAACACAAAAATAATACGCAAACACATTAGAAAAATAAAACAATAATACGCATAGTTTGAAACTAGTTAAGGATCTTCGAACACGACTTCTTTAACATTGGACGTCCCTCACGATCATGCAACACAAATGTTGCTAAACCAGAACGATCAACCACTCTCATCTTGATTTGATACCTTGTTTACAATTTTATAGAAGGGCATACAAAGAGACATTAAAAACTATCCATGTTTGAAAATAAGAACGAAATAAAAAATAGAAAGTTAAATTTACCTCAGAATTGCCACATCAACGCACCCACAATCCCCACAATAATAAGCAGCTTCGATGACCATAATAGTTTTTCCACACTTGCAAGCTGAAATCCACCAGTTACTATGGTCAATCACTTCCAAACCAGTAGCCAAGACACAATAAATACCACCCTACGTGCACACAACAAATTAATCAAAAAGATATAGTTAACTGATATCCTAGAATAAGTGGATCCACTATATCTATCAAACCTATTACCTCTTCGGATAATTTTAATTGCTCTATCGATCTCTTCCTTTTGAGGATTAAGAAATCATCACCATCAAAATAGGTCACAGGATCAGCAGGGGGTACACTAGATTTTACCGAGCCTTGAGTGTCCCTCCACCTCGCTAAAATGGTAGGATCAAAACTTATCACTGATACATCATAAGAATCCCACCATCTAGTAGTATCTACTTCGACCTTGAATGGAAACTCCTTATCAAGGAAAAACTCCTTAAAACCAGTAGGATCTTTGTTTGTTTCCCCTTTTTTCTACACAAAAAATTGTACATTTTTATCATGTTAAATAAACAAACATTTTGATTGACAATCATAACGTAATAAACAAAATGGTTTCAACAACAGAAACTACATACATCAACTTTTTCACCATCTCAGTATAGGTCCGTTCGAATAGAGTTGCAACCTCCTTAATAAACACAACAAAAGTTGTTGTAACAGTACCATCAAAAACCAACAAATCCAACTTATACCTACTTTTTTATGCAAAAACATCAGTTAACACTTAACCTGTCACCCTTTAGTTACAATAAAATCATAAAAAATATTATTCAACATAATTTAAATGCTTAAACACAATTTTATTTAGGCTTATCAGTTTTCTAAATTTCAGCCTAGTAGAGTAGACTTTGATATAAAATTGTTGTAGGTATACGAATTTTTTCTATGCAATCTATCTTATTTTCTGATTTTTTTTGTGGCTAGACAATATTTCCATCGATTAAAACAGTTTGTTTTTTGGATGAAATGATTTAAGATCTCAACTTTCTAAATGGTCCCATGCTGTATGAGGCAAATTGGTTAGACTCGGTAAAAGGTGCATTTATTGCAAATGTTCAGTGTGATGATGGTGTTCAATGATAAAAGATTGTTTTACTGAGTATTTGAAGAAAAAGAATACCAAAGAACAATAAGACCGAAACAGATGCATTATAATTTTACATCCCCAAAGATATAATTTATTGGTAAAAAAAACTCACCTCGCACAGAAATAAAAGAATTTCATATACAAATAAAATCGAACCTCATTTCATTACAATTCATTGGTCTAATTTGTGTATAAAACTACATACCACACAAGCTTCAAAAGAGGTCACACAAGATTCACAACCACATACAAAACATAAAATAGCCAATTTTTTAGCTTAATAAATTGTTCTCTTATTGTCTATTAATTGTTGGTATTAAGCTAGATATTGCTAAATAAATTAAAAAGAGATATAATCAATTACATAACTACATTGCTTTTTAATGGAAATATTGCACAAATAAGTCCAATTAGAGTCGTACCTATCAACCACATTATTCACGTCCTTATTACAGTAAAAGTATGTATCCACATTAGCTTCTACCTTCACACTGCAAACACAGAATTTATACCACCAACTTGGAACGGGTTCAACATCAAGAACAATGGCCAAAACAATATAGAATTCAACCTACATAGGAACAATTTGAAAGTCAAAAAATAAATAATGGACTAAACATCAAAAAGTAGTTTTCTATAAGGCATTCACATCCGCAGCTGCACGTAACTCCTTTATTATCTTCCTCTCAGTGGAATATAAAACTTTATTTTCAGCAACATATGCTGGTTTCCCGAAAAGCACAGATAGGTACTGCGATGTCTCTCTACAGTACACGCTATTTATCAATCACAATGCCATAAAAATACAATCATATGCACAACCATAAATAACTCACAATATTGATACAATACCTTTTTTGAAGCATCACAGCCTCAGAAATATCTGGATTTATTAGGAGCCTAGTACCATACATAATGTTCTGTAAAATATTGGTACCTATGTATAACAATCATTGCTTAAATGGGTTGTATAATTATACATGACAGAAAATTTGTCGAATAAAAAGTAACCAAAAGTGTCCTTAGACTTAAAAAAACATCTATAATCTACTGTGAACCTAATTAATTAGTATAAAAATTATTTCAGCAATGAGCTATAAAAATAAAAAAAGTATTTACTGTAAATATAAAATAATAAAAAGTATTATATAGTAGCAAAAATATAGCTTGAAATTATACGTTGATTAATTAATTGTTGAGTAATTTAACACAGAATTTACAATCAAAAGATATAAAAAAACTGGTGATACAATTTATTCACGTGCATATAATAATACTTTTTTATCACTTCAAATTTTAATTTCTAGAATGCGAGCCATTTGCTGGAATTATTATTACCGTTTTCTATATTTCACTTGTAATTTCACATGATAAAAAGTATTAACACAATACTTATAATTTTATTACCACTACAAATAGTATCACACCCTAAAATTTAAAAACCAAAAAATTACTATTATGTATAATATCACACCATAAAATTAAAAAATTAAAAAATACTAATTGAATCACGTCTCAGTAATTAGTAAAAATAGCTACAATAAGATATAACTATTTGATAGTGATCAAATCCTGACATAACTCGAAAAATCTTTACTCTTGTAAATTGAAAAATAATTACCAATAGCTGCTGCTCACTTGTTGCCACAAAATCCTTGATCCGATCACCATCTCTCCAAGAACAACAACATTAAGCTTTAAACTGTAGAAAAAATAAAAATTATTTAGAAAATAGAAAAATTTCTTATATAAACATATTAAGTGTTGAGTAAGGATATAAAAAAATGCACCCGTCATTCTCAATATGAATGACCAACATGTCAATAAGTTTGCCATCCTTCACATATTTTCTCTCACCCTCTACATCAGTTATAACTCCAGCAACGTGTAAAATAAGTATCAAACAGAAGATTGTGCATAAATCACCCGTCTTAGTGATATTTTGTGATAAAAACAAAAGAAAAATCAACTTATATACATGCTATTAATCATAAATCATACATTTGCCAACCAAAAAAGGATGTTGAGGAGAGTATCCATAATTTTCCTAAAAGGGACTAACTTAAAATCATATAACGGTATTACATCACAGAAAGAGGGTAAGACATTAGTCCTTGCTTGAAAAAATAATTGAAAATGATTTGATCTTATGCGGTACAATCCACAGTTGTTGTTAAATCCAAATTATGCAAAAACATACACAGTCAATGATTTGAACACAGATATCAGATCCTTAACTACATAAGCATGCATAGTTGTTCTCTATTTTTTTACAAAGCAAAATATTTTATTAATTTTGTCCCAAGTGCATTGACGACTACGGGTTCTATGTGCCAAGGTATAATTCAAATTAATTCTTTAACATTCACGCGCTACATACTCTTTGTCTAAGAAAATTATGGTATAAACTAATCATTTGTATTATTTCTTGAGAAATTTTATTATTGACTTCCATCATTCATGATTTAGTTAGCCTAATCTATAAAAAATAATTAAATTTAAGTATGGCTATCCATCTCTTTCTTAGCAGAACATAAATCAAGAGTTAAACCTAATTAACCAAATAAAAAGGTTTCATTGTCATTGAGAGGTGGATAGGTATAGCAAAGTGACATAGTATTTTTTGTGAGTTATGCTATTTGGGGTTGTGATATGCTGTTAAACTAATTTCCCGTGTGGGATCGAGACTCTTGAATAAGCCATTAAAAAAAAAATTGCGTCCAATTTAATAATAACATACTATAAACAGCATAAGTATTGGTATAATTTATGTAGTATATTATTATTGAATTTTAATTTCTTTGGTGAATAATAGGTACAACATTTACGTAAGAGTGATTGACCACACAGACGCTGCCTCTTTTGTTTTGTTCGATGGAGAAGCTGCAAAATTTTTGAGTTTCTGCGAGTGACCTTAGGCAGTCTTGTGTTACCAATGTTTGATATCGTATTCACTTTTTTGTGTTATTTATTCTGAACTCTACCTTAATGTTTATTATTTATGAGAGCATGAATGAAGTTTTTTCTGCTAAATATTAAGGGTGTTGAGAAAAATTCTTGCCCAGAAGAGATTAATAAGTTTAGGGATATTAAGTTCCTCTTCAAAGTGCAACTTAAGAAGAGAAATATGAACTCTTATGAGCCATACGTGATTCATGTGCTGAGGATGACTAATCAGGATTCTTTAGTCTCTGCTTTCCTAGATAAATACAATCCTGACCCTGTAACCTCCTCCTGCTAATAACTTTCTCTTTGGTTTCGGTATCGCAAAAACAGATCAACCAGATTTTGATGATGTCTTTTTATTGAATTAATTATTTTGTAGGATCCTTTGTTGCATGAAAATTCTGAGTTATTGAGCTGGTCTACTGGTCCATACGACCCGTCTAAAGTTCGTGTCAAATAATTTGCAATTTAAATAGTTACAATGATACTCGTAGTCTATATAGTAACTAAAATATTATTATTCTTATTATTGTTGGTATAGGATAGCATATCCCAGGCATGTGAGAGTGAGTCTGAAATGAAAACTCCATCATCAAAGCTAAGAAACATATCACTATAAAAAAATCTGGTAAAAACGGCGATTTTTTTTGTATTTACGGCGGTTTGAACTGCCATTTTTACCAAGAACGACGGTTTTAGAAAGCGACGTAATTCTGGGCGCCATTCTGGTTATTACGGCATTTTTTTAAAAACCGCCACAATTTTCTAGGTTAAAACGGCGATTTTTGAATAGGTTAAAATGGCGGTTTAAACCGCCATTATTTCCAAATAAATGTGTTTTTTTGTTGGTTAAAACGGCGGTTCAAACCGCCATTTTTTCTAGAAAAAATGGCATTTTTTGTTGGTTAAAATGGCATTTATGAATCGCCATTATTACCCTACCAAAGTGGCTTTTTAGTTGGTTAAAATGGCGTTTTGGTTGGTTAAAATAGCATTTTTGAACAGCCGTTTTAACCCTGACGAGGCATTTTTATTGGTTAAAATGATATTTGGAACCGCCATTTTTACTGGGTTAAAATAGCATTTCTTGCTGTTCAAAATGGCAGTTACAAACCACCATTTTTACCGAGTAAAGTGACAATTTTTATCATTTAAAAAGACAATTTTTACCGTCATTTTTATCGCATTAAACAAATAATTTTTTAATTAAAATTTGACAATAATAAAAAATCGTAATCCATAAACAAAATGTTATATAACTCAAACAAAGTATTAAATATAAAATATTATTTTTTTAGTATTGAAAATAAAAAATAATAACTCGTATACAAAGTATCGAACATAACATGATTTTTTAACTATAAATATATAACGATAACAATTTCTTATATATACACAAGACAACGTTCACTGAAGCCAAGTTTTGATTACGTAAATCCTTGTAAAATCTTTGTTCCAAGTTATCAGTAATCTGCCAAGAGAAAATACAACAAAAAATTAGTAATGACAATTCAATATTAAAAATAATAACTAAAAAGAATTAGAACCTAAAAATAATAACTTAAAAAAATCCAGCATGGACAATGGAATGAAACAATAGGAGGAAGAATAACAAAAATTGATGCTAGAATCATCCAGGTAAAAGATCCATCAGATATCAATGTTTACAAGACCGTTATTGTTTCATTTGCTTTTCATCCGTTTCACAATGCAGATCAGTATATGAGTGTATTAGTGGTTTTATTTAGCATACTCAATTAATTAATTTATGAATAGAGACTTCTCAATCAGTTTGATCTATACTCTAATCCTCCAAATCTTCTACATTAAAAACAGCTATTTCTTCTGAATGACATCTATAACTCTAACATATTTGAACAGACACTAGAGAAAATTCTCAATACTTACTAGAATAAGCTAATTAGCTAAATACACTGGAGAAAATTCCAATGCATCATGACCAACACTTAACTAAGAATACTAAACCATCAATTCCAAATGCTATTTTCACTCTTTTGGCAATATTTTCAAGGAGATACACATCAAACCAAATCTCTCGCACCTCAATCAATAAATCAACTACTTTAAAAACTAAAACTTCCTCTTTGAGCTCAAACTTCCATCAAATCATTTCAGCATTAGCTCAAAATTACTTAAATAGTAACATTTCTTTTATATGTTTGGGCTATTTGATTCTATCAAAGATGAAAACAGTATGAAATAATAAAACATACTGCATTAAGTGTAAATTATATAAAAAAATCTTATAGAGAAATTATCACACGGTAGGTGTAAAATTATATAAAAAGAAACATGTAATGATATGAATATTGATATGATTTGGTTTCTACTTCACACAGCTCATGTTTTAAGAAATTTAATAGATTAAAATATAAAGTCCTCGTGATGATGATATGATACCAATTTTTATTACAAAAGTGTATGAATAAATATAAAATAAATAAATAAAGGAGTCAACTAAGGGTCATTTCAAGAGAGAGGTGAATCTTGATATAACAATAAGATTACTTACTTGGCTCTAAACAATAGCTGATTCAGTTGGCCACACACTCTAATCAAAGTATATGAGAATCACAGGTTAGAAGAGAAATATGCACAATCAGTTTCATATCTTATTGGTTATGGAACATAATAAAAATCCCTAAATGCTTGTGATGGTTTTAGTGGCTAAGAGAAGGGGGGTTGAATCTTAGCCCCTTTTTTTATGTTGCTAACGCTTGCTAAACTCAGAGGAGACTTTTCTGTTCTTGCTCGTCTCTGGACACGAGACTTTCTTTTATCTCGTCCCTAGCCACGAGACTTTTTGTTTTGTCTCGTCACTTGGCACGAGACATTTTAGTTTTTGCTCCTGTGTAGTAGTAAACAAAAATGGAGTAGGAGAGAAGAAAGATTGCACCCAGATATATCCTGGTTCAGCTGCTAAGTGCAGTGCAGCCTACATCCAGTCTCCATCACAAACATGATGGAATTTCACTATAATCAATCTGATTACAACTTGTAAAGTGCTAACCCAACTTACAAGGGGATTCCCACAGAATCATGAAACACAACATAGATGAACAAAGGAACTCTAAGACATCTATGGCTTTTTCTTTTAATTTTGCACTCTCTGCCTTTTTCCGCTCTATGGCTTTTTCATACAAACCTCACTGTTTGCCTTTTTCCATGAGACTCAAGACATGACAAAATTAAACAGAAAAATACTAAATAGAATACATTGAAGGAGAAGAGAAATCTATTAGCTCAGGTAGCTCTGAGAACTCTGTGCCTTGCACTCTCAAATTTTCTCCTTGCTTCAAACAGTGGCTGTTCTCTCTTAATATAGAAGAGGGAAGCCTCCACTTATTGAAGCCAACAACTGAACCAACTTCTTCCTCCTTCAACAAACAGAACCGGTTCGGCCACATAGAGAGAGAAGAGATAACCATGTAAAACCCAACATGCAATTACCTCTGGACCTTTCTTGATCATCACCCTTCATCAATCCGAGCTCTCCATCCTTGGCTTGCTCTCCAAGATGGATTTCTGGCCCTTGATGCTTCATGATGATAATGACTTCATCTGCTTCAATCTCTGCCTCAACCATCACTTCGCCACTCTAGCTACTCCCTGTGGTGGTTAAACAGAATCAAAGACAAGCCATGCTTCAAGAATCTCCTCTATGCTGGCCGAATCTTCAACGTCCATTTTTGAGCATGAAAGGCTCAAGATACATCACCAAATCTAACCAAATATGGTGAATATCTCAGCCACAGCTCATTTTTATTTTAGTATGTTTTCTTGCCATCATTAGCTTGATGGTCTTTGTAACACCCTACCATACAAAGTCTTATGCTTAAGTCATAATTCAGAGATGGTAAGGTATTACGACCTCTAAAACAAAAATTTAGTACGTATAGTAGTATGAATAATTGATTATAACTAGGAGCCTTTGTAGAAAAAGGGGGTAAACAAAAACTGTAACTCGAACGCGCAACACTCCGATCGATAACGTAACGAACCGGGATAAGCTAACGCGAGATCATATATATAAAGAGTGTCAAAAACAAGAATATCAAGACTCAAAATCCGGCTGCGAAGAGAACCGGTCCGAGCATAGCAATATATACATATGATAAAATAAGGAAACCCCAAAGGAAACCCAAAGGGACACAAATACAGAAAACCTATTCTCCAAAAATCCCCTCTAGAAGAAGTCATCACAGTTTGTATTATTTAATGGAGATAAAAGTATCTAAACAAGATATATAACCCAAAACAGAGTCCCGAGAACAAAGGATCTTCGCTAATCCAGAAGTCTCCAGCATGCCTCAACGAGAAGCCTCGCGTCCTGCATCTGAAAACCACAAAATCCGCATGGGTGAGAACCAAAGGTCCCCAGCACGGTAACAGCTTCCACATATATAATACATAATAATAGAGGAAAGCCGAAGGCAATCCTAGAGCTTCCTCCAGATAATATCAAAGCTTATAAACAAGCTAAACCGTAAGTGGCAACTGACTAAAGATTCTTCAGTCTAACTAATACTTCCCTTTCCAATTCCTTCAGACCTCCCAACCACCAGCAGGAGTATAATATAGCAAACACAGTTATATCAGACAAGAGATTTACAAATAGGAACAGATAAGGCATTTAGACAATTAGCAAGTAATATGCAGTCAAATAGGCAATCTCAAACAATTCATGTAGTATGCTTATGATGCATGCCTGTCCCTAGTGGCTGATGATATCATCTGTCGGTTATAGAGCCAACCCGACAAGTCCTGGTAGCTAATCATTGGACTGTCCCTCTGTCGTGCATCCCCAACTCGAGTTATACTCATCATAAACTTGATCATAAACATGATCCATATCCATCACCCTCACTGGTGAATATTTACGGGGGCGAGCTCATCCGGGCCTTTCACAGTGCCCGGCCACACTTACGACATAGGGTCAAAAGAGCTTCGAGTCTCAACCTGGAGCACGTGGTGGCTAGCCACTGCTACTACCCAGGGAAACCCTCATCTCCAATGGTGGAAGTGCAAATATTCACAATTCATTCAACAGCATATATGCATTTATACTTAGCCATAAACATGGCTCCGCCGCCACACGGCATAATCCAGCCATCCGGCTCACGGTTAAATCCATAACCAGCCAATTCATTAACAATTACGGCCATTCGGCCCATGGCATAACAAGCACTTCCACCGCCATCCTCCACATCTCACATAATCATCTTTGATCCTCATGGATCATTCATTTTTTCCTTGCTTCACTCGCAAGTTACCACATTCACTAGCCCTTTTCCTCATGCTAGGCATATCATAATGATTTAAGACATAAGTGGTGAGATCGGAGGCTTAGAAGTATGAAGTTTGGCTTTTAAAACTCAAAAATCAACTTTGGGATGAAAACAGGGCCACACGTACGCGCACTCCACGCGCACGTGTGGATGATGCTTTCTCGAAGAACGGCGCATACGCGCCAAGTGCGCCTACGCGCGAGGGGTCATTCTGCTAAAAATTTTCTAAGTTAAAAGCTGCAGAATTCACAGATTCAACCCCCAATCTTCCGACGGTCATAACTCTCTCATTTTAAATTATTTTCACCCGTTCTTCGAACGGCATGGACATCCCGGATCCAATTTCATTTCTAAACAGATTTGGCACAAATCAAAGATCCGTAGTCCAAGTTATGTCCCGTCAAAGTATGCCCAAAAACCATATTTTCATTCAAAACCACAAAGTGCCATTTTCAAAACAAGCCACTTTCAACTCTTTTCAAAATCAATTAAAACATGCCAATTTCATCCCTTTTCTTTGAAATCAATCAAAGTGTACCAAATTCAACAACAAGCCATCCTCAACTCACGCATTGACATTTTACCAAAATTCTCAAAACTACCTCCAACCATTTTAACACTTCTCAATCAAAAGGCCAAAGGATAAACACAATATTATGTCATACATCCTTCTCATCCCAATTTCTAACAATATCAATTTTCAATCAACCATCATTATACATAATCATCATACTCACCAACAATATGGCACCACCCATCAATTCAACCTCAATCATTCATCAAGCATATATCACAACATGCATTTTCTCACATATCACACAATCAAGGCATCAATATTCATAATCACACATATGATCACATCATATATCTCAACCATTCCACAACATCATCAATTCAATGCCTATCTTAGGGCCTCTAGCCTAAGTATTTCCTACCACATTACATATTAGATACGGGAAACCGAAACCATACCTTAGCCAATTTCCCAAGCTCAACCGGAGCACTTCCAAACCACTTGTCCACAAGCTCTCAAGGTATCAATACCTCCAAGAACAGATTTTATCACACAAAACCCTCTTCCAAGCTTTCCAAAATCACCAATCAAGCTCCAATATTCACATATACACAACCTAAGCCACAATCATCATACCCATACACAACATCTCAATGCCCAAACCTCATAGAACAACAAATTATACTAGGGTTGAGAATCTTACCACACCCAAGGTCCAAGGAGACAAGATTAATCTTCTCCTTCAAGAGAGTTGGGTCCTATAACATCAAAGAACCCAAAATCTCAACATTTTTACTCATGAAACTCGAAATTAAGGGCTGGAATTTCGAACAGTAAAACGTGGCTTACCTCAAGATTAATTGTATGGGTTTTGTAGAGCTCTCCGCGGTGAACGCGGGGCCGCAAACGGAGCGGCAATCGGAGCTCTAGATCAAAAGTTATGGTGGTTTGAAGATCAAGTGAGAGATAGAACTTGAGAGAGTGTTCTTCCCTCCATGGCCTCTCTTTTTCAGCGTGTATTAGTGTTGTGTGAGGAGAGAGAGTGCTGAAAACTAGGGTTTTGGTTTAGTTATGTTGGGCCAAGGGCCCACTTTGGGGCCGGTTGGAAACTAGGGTTCTAACACATGGCTAGCATCAGGAGTGTATTTCTGAAGCTGTGACACGTGAATCACATCGTGCATGTTCGAAAGATGAGGTGGTAGAGCCATCCGATACGCCACCGGTCCAATCCTCTCCAGGATCTGAAATGGACCAATGTATCGAGGATTCAACTTCTTTGCTTTAATCGCTCTACCTACTCCTGTGGTCGGAGTAACTTTCAGGAAAACATGATCTCCTGCCTCAAATTCTAAGGGCTTCCGCCTTTGATCAGCGTAACTCTTTTGACGACTCTGCGCCGTAAGCATCCTATCTCAGATTTTCTTGACTTGTTCAGTGGTCTCAGCTATCATTTCCGGCCCCAACAAGCCTTTCTCTCCAGCTTCATACCAACATAGTGGAGATTGACATTTTCTCCCATACAAAGCCTCATACGGAGCCATTCCGATGCTCGCATGGTAACTATTATTGTATGCAAACTCTACTAACGGCATATACCGATCCCAACTCGCCGGTTGGTCCAAAACACAAGCTCTCAACATATCCTCTAGTGTTTGGATCGTCCTCTCAGATTGACCATCTGTTTGAGGATGGTACGCTGTACTCAAGCTTAATCGAGTTCCAAAAGCTTTCTGAAATGCACCCCAGAACCTCGAAGTGAAACGAGGATCTCTATCAGAGATTATAGTAGCAGGTACACCATGGAGTCTCACAATCTCCTTTATGTATAACCGAGCTAGCTCCTCAAGGGTGTAAGTCATCTGAACGGGTAAAAAGTGAGCTGACTTCGTCAGTTGGTCCACGATCACCCAGATAGCATCAAAACCAGTCCTAGTCCTTGGCAATCCCGACACAAAGTCCATTGCAATACTTTCCCACTTCCATTGCGGAACCTCTAAGGGTTGCAACATCCCGGAAGGTCTTTGATGTTCAATCTTTACCTTTTGACAAGTTAAGCACTTTGAAACATATTCCGCTACATCATTCTTCATACCCGGCCACCAAAACATCGCCTTTAAATCATGGTACATCTTAGTACTCCCCGGGTGAATGGAGAATCCGCTTTTGTGTGCCTCCTTTAAGATATCTTGCCTCAAAGTGCCAACATCCGGCACAATGATCCTACCCTTGAATATCCATAACCCATCTTTTTCTTCTGACACTCTCCACTGTTTTCCTTGCTCGATAGCCGGTAACACCTTCCATAATGCTTCATCATTTTCATGAGCCTTTAGGAGTTCGGACTTAAAGTCACTCGAGATTTCTAATCGGCTCAAACACAAGGTTCCAGATACTTCTCGAGCACCAATTTTTAGACTCTCGAATCCCTTGAGCAACTTCTCCTCTTGAAGCATCATCCAAGACGCATATAACGACTTCCGACTTAACGCATCCGCCACTATATTCGCCTTTCCAGGATGGTAATTTAACTCAAAGTCATAGTCTTTCAACAATTCCATCCACCTCCTTTGCCTCATATTAAGCTCTTTCTGATCAAAGAGGTATTTCAAGCTCTTGTGATCGGAAAAGACTTGGAACTTAACCCCATAGAGATAATGCCTCCACACCTTCAAGGCAAACACAACCGCAGCGAGTTCCAAATCGTGCGTAGGATAACTAACTTCGTGAGGTCTCAACTGTCGTGAGGCATACGCCACCACATTATGATGCTGCATCAGCACGCACCCTAGGCCCTTTAACGATGCATCACAGTACACCTCAAAAGGCTCGTTCGGCTCAGGTAACACTAACACAGGTGCAGTGGTCAACTTTTTCTTCAATGTCTGAAAGCTCTCCTCGCACTCAGGAGTCCAAACAAACGGAGTGTCTTTGCGAGTTAACTTTGTCAACGGCAAAGCTAATTGCGAAAAGCCTTTGATGAACCTTCGGTAATAGCCAGCTAAACCCAGAAAACTCCTTATCTCAGTTACTGTGGTTGGTTGCTTCCAATCCATCACAGCTTCTACCTTGGTTGGATCTACGGCTATTCCCTTCTTACTCACCACGTGACCCAAAAACTTCACCTCACTCTTCCAGAACTCACACTTAGACAGTTTCGCATAGAGTTTCTTCTCCTTTAAAATCTGCAACACGGTCCGCAAGTGTTCCGCATGCTCTTCTTCAGTCTTGGAGTAAATTAGTATATCGTCAATGAAGACAACCACGAATTTATCCAGAAACGGACGGAACACTCTATTCATGTAATCCATGAATACTGCAGGAGCGTTCGTCAACCCAAAGGACATTACAGTGTACTCGTAATGACCATAACGAGTTCTGAAAGCGGTCTTAGGGATATCCTCACCCCTCACCCTTATCTGGTGATAACCGGATCGCAAATCGATCTTAGAGAAAACCCCAGCTCCTTGTAACTGATCCATGAGATCATCAATCCTCGGAAATGGGTACTTATTCTTTATGGTGACCTTGTTCAGCTGCCTGTAATCCACACAGAGTCGCATACTTCCATCTTTCTTCTTTACCAGTAACACTGGAGCACCCCACGGGGAAACACTTGGTCGGATAAGTTTCTTACCCAACAATTCCTCTAACTGAGACTTTAGCTCGGCCATCTCTAACGGTGACATCCTATAAGGAGCACTTGAGATTGGTCCCGCCCCAGGCACCAATTCAATAGCAAACTCGACCTCTCGGTTAGGTGGAAATTCCTCAATATCATCGGGAAACACTTCCGGAAACTCACACACTACCGGAATCTGATCCAACCTTTGATCATCACCCGAAACACCCGCGGTTAACAACAGGATACCCTGACATTCGGTTCCAGAACAGTTCACCATCATTGAATTCAAGTAATAATTATTCACCACAACCGGCCCTTCTGTATCCTCCGGCATAAAGTACACCGACTTGGTAGAACAATCAAGCAGGACATGGTTTTCGGATAACCAGTCCAATCCCAAGATAAGATCAAGACCGATCATCGGTAAGCAGATTAGATTATGGACAAAATCACGCTGCTTGAACCTAAACGAAACTTTCGGGCATCCTAGTCTAGTTACCATGGCTTCATGGGTAGCATTATACACTTTTAAGTCATAACTTAAGGTTACGATCTTCAACCCTAACTCATGGGCTTTCTCAAATGCAATGAATGAATGCGATGCTCCCGAATCAAATAAAGCATTTAAAGTTTGACCAGCCATTTTACAGTTACCTCAAATGAGTGTCTCGGATCCCTCTGTACCCACAGCTGAGGTGGTGAACACCCGACCAGTCTGTTGTGCTTTCCCAGCACCTTGCTTTTGCTTCTCTGGACAACTTGCGGCTTTATGCCCCGCCTTTCCACAATTGTAGCACAAAACCCATCCGGCCTTGCATGGTACTCCCGGATGGTGACTCCCACACCTAGTACAAGCTTGATCATTCTGAGGCTGCTTCCCAAACCTTTTCCCTTGGGAGTAGTTGTTGTTGGGCCTCCTAAAAGAACCTCCCCTCTTGAAAGGCGGACCTCTAGGTGCAAAGCTCTTCCCTCGGTTCTGTAAAAATGATCCTTTGTGACTTCCTTTCTCAGCGGTTGCCCTCTTCACACACTCTTCAGCAACCCTACACTTGTTCACCAACTCGGAGAAAGTCCTAATCTCCATTGGTCCCACTGAACTGAAAATATCGCTCCGGAGTCCTCCTTCGTACTTAACACACTTCCATTCCTCATATTCCACCGGAGTCCCTTGACACATACGAGAGAATCTGAACAGCTCCTCAAACTTGTCAGTATACTCAGATATGGACATAGTACCCTGCTTCAGCTGCAACAATTCAAGCTCCTTGGCCGTCCTAGCAGAAGTCGGAAAGTACTTCTTATAGAACTCCTCTTGGAAGACATTCCAGGTGATATAATCATCACCCTGCTGCAGGAGGCGTCAGATTCCTTGCCACCAATGCGACGCTTCCCCAGTGAGCAAATAGGTAGCGAACTCTACACGCTGCCCTTCAGGTACCACCTGCGCTTGCAGTGCTCGTTCCATGGCTTGAAACCACGTATCGGATTCAGTCGGGCTAGTAGTTCCCTTGAACTTCGGTGGATTAACCTTCAAAAAGTTCACCAGTGTCATCGGACCCTGAACTCCACCTCCGTCATTACCATGGTTGTTCATCTGTTGACCAAGAGCCTCAGCAGTGGCTTGCATAGCAGCAGCCATGTTCTCCAACGCAGTCATAAATTTCACCGGGTCATTAGGATTAGTCTTCGGCGCACGAGCATTCGTATGTCTTCTCCCACGGCCTCTACCGCGTCCACGAGGCGCCATCTGGTTCCTATACACACCAAACAATCAATATTAAGTTGATCAGTCTCAATATCGGAAGTCTAGTGCTTCAAAGTCCCAAATGCATGCTCATGAACGTTTATGCCAATTATATCAAGCAGATATACTAGTAGCACATAACACACACACAGAGAATGCACAGAAGCATAGTCAGTCCATTCCTCAGGCTCTACAGGAACGAACTGCTCTGATACCATAATGTAACAGCCCAGACCACCCGCTAGCACGATATTGTCCGCTTTGGTACACAAGGCCTCACGGTTTTGCCTTTGACGATAGGGATGATAGCCAAAGCCCCCCACACTCACTCGTCAAAACGCGTCATACTAGGGAGAGGTATCCACACCCTTATAAGGCATGCTTCGTTCCCCTCTCCAACCGATGTGGGCCTTACAGTCTTGATGCATGCAACTTCTTCTTTTTCTTTGTTGATGAGCACAGCGTCCATGGTTTACTGGACAAAGACCGAAGAAGAAACAAGAAAGAGATGAGAGAAAGAAAAGAATCTGAAGAAAAGCAATACAAATTGGTTAAACAAATTAATTGAGAATAACTTGCTTTTACTTCCCTAGCTTAGAGTGGCGTGTTTGTCATAATAGCCATCAATCAATTCAGCTGAATTTTTCTCTCTCATATTTCCCATGCATTAATTAACAATGTAATAGATTTTGAAATCCATCACATGGTTAAAGGCTTGGTTCCGTTGGAAGCACTTTGCTTTCATTTTTCTTTGGTTTCGGACCAAGATAGGAACCATTTATTACTAATAGGGTTTGGGCTTGTAACATTGAGATTAAAACTGGCCCATTTGGTTAACATTTGTTTTCCTGATGAATTTGGGATCAAGCAATGAATCACATAGGAAGGCTTTCTTTGGGCTTAAAGAAATAAAATTTTCTGGCCCAACTAATAAAACTATTTCAGCCAAACATCACACAACAAGAATTTCATGGGGCTGAAATTTAATTTATTGGGCTTGGGATCTTTCTTTTTATTTCGGCCCAACGTAGAATCTGCACAACAAAATTATTAATCTAGTAAGTATGAATTAAGATCAAATTAATAATTTTGTAATTAAATATTTTAATAATATTTGTTCATCATCAAAATTAAATAAGAGTTTTCTAAACTCATCAGCTTGACACTAGAAACTAGCAATCTCATATAGTAAATAGATAATTACTATTACTACCTTTGAATCCTTAACAATTGGATTCTGGAGCCCTGAAATGACTTCTCTTGCATCAAGTATCACTCTTTCTTCTCCATTAATTGTATTCTTCACTGCTACAGTGCTGCAGCATGTTAAGGTATTAGAAATTACAACATCAAATTTTTACAAATAAACAATTGGTGGTCATTGCTTTGAAGTTTGAAGTTCTAGTTTAGAATAGTATTCCCTTCAGAAAAGACAAAGTGACTAATGATCGAATTTTTTGTCGGTAAAGAATGCACAAATAAATCCTCGTTTCTAGTATAGTTTCTAAACCAACAAAGAATCCTTTCATACAAAAATTTGGTTGTCACTTAAGCAAACCCAATAAAATTAATAACCGAAGTATTTAATCATCGGGTCGTCTTTCAAAGAATTGCAGGGAAGTGTGTTGCTTATAATTGGTTATGAGATTGTATCTTTTTGGGTTTTTGAAATAAGGAGTAAGGAAATAAAATTGCAAGAATTAAATTGATAATTAGAAAAGCTTTTGGTAAGGTATGAGAACTGAACGTCCTATCCTAGTTATCCTTATCAATTGTGATGAGAATTGTCCGTTGCTCCCACTTAGTTAACCTCTAACTATGGAGAAAAGTCAAGTAGACTAATCAATTTGATTCCTCAAGTCCTAGTCAACTCCTAAGGAAAGACTAGCTTTAGAGGGATCTAAATCAACCAGCAACTTACAATTATCAATCAACAAGGAGGTTGATAACTCAAGTGTCTCCAATTACTCAACCAAAGCCAAGAATCATAAAAAATCTAACTTAAAACCCTCCCAAGCATTTTGTCAAATACTTGGAAGGTATAACATAAGAACATAGAAGAGTAATAGGGAATAAAACATCTAAACAACCAATTGCAAGCATCAATGATAACAAATAAAGAAAGAAGCAATAAATCTGAAATACCTCAAATTGCATTAAATATAAAATCAAATCTAACATGAAAAGTTCATAAATTCAATTGGAAAGATAAATAAACTAGAATGCTAAGATAATTAAAAGTAGAAGAGAAACTAAATTAAAGCAACATTGAACCTGAAATTGAGAAGAAATAAACCTAAAGCTAAGAGAAATCCTAAAACCTAGAGAGAGAGCCTCTCTCTCTAGAAAATGCATCTAAAACCTAAATTGTGAATAATGAGAAGTTGTGTGAATTGATTGAATGAATGAATTAATATTGATTTCCCCACTCTGCAGCTTTTAATCTGTGTTTTTTGGGCCAAAAACTAGGTCAAAAACGGCCCAGAAATCTCCCCCAGTGTTTTTTGATGCGTCCAGCACGTGGCTCTGTCACGCGTACGCGTGGATTGAACTTTTGCCAGGTCACGCGTACGCATGATCCACGCATGTGCGTTGCCTAATAGCATGGCAACTATGACAAATTATATATCATTTCGAATCCCTGGATGTTAGCTTTCCAACGCAACTGGAACCGCCTTATTTGAACTTCTGTAGCTCAAGTTATGATCGATTTAGTACGAAGAGGTCAGGCTGGACAACTTAACAATTCCTTCAATTTCTTGTATTCCTTCCACTTTTGCATGCTTCCTTCTCCATCTTCTAAGCCATTCCTGCCCTATAAACTCTGAAATCACTTAACACACATATCAAGGCATCGAATGGTAATACGAGAGGATTAATAATTAGCAATTTAAGGCCAAAGAAGCATGTTTTCAATCATAGCACAGAATTAGGAAGGAAAATATAAAACATGCAAATTATATGAATAAGTGTGAGTTTAGTGGATAAAATTCACTCAATTAAGCATAAAATGTACCACAAAATAGTGGTGCATCAGTGACTAATTGATACTTCATAGTTCATACCTAGCCTAATGACCATTAATTTCACATAGTATCTTCCTTGAAGATGAATCAATGATCTTGGCCTTAACTACTCTTCGATTTCCCCAAAATCCAAGGAAAGATTGCGTTGTGAAGCTTAACTCTGCAACAAGTCCTGTTTTAGGGCATTTGATATTGACATTGCCTGAATATGTATATACTTTTTCTAAATGAGTTTTTATGTATATCTGAATTAATGGGACTAAAAAGTTTACTTACCTCTTGTCCTTATTTAGTACTGATTTCATATTCACAAGAAGCCAATAAGTGAGTTTCTCCTTCTGGTAATGCATTCCCATCAGAAGCAAAATCACTTGTGTAGGAAAATATTGTGTTAAATACCTTTGATAGTGAGATTTCCACAAAGTGACACCCTTTTATATAAAAGCATGTACCAGACATTACTATGTGCATTAGAAACATACACAACCATTTTATATATCAGATTCCTCATCATCTGAAGAAGAAAAGAAAGCCTTGGGGCACCTGCTCTTAATTCTGTACCTTGTGCAGAATGGAATCCACAACCTTGTGAAGTTGGAAGCCTCTCTGATGTGTAGGAGCTTCTATCTCAAATCTTGTCTGCAAATAAAAAGTATGCAAATCGAAATGTGTAGCAGTCATCAGTGATCAGTGATCAGAATATAAACCCTATTGGTAATAAGGCAGAGACGAAGAGATATATTTGCTAACTCTTTAACCAAATTTAATGTGTGACCACATACATAATCACCAATTTTGTTTCATTTCTAAACAGAATATACAACCAATGTAAACACACGAGTTCTACACAGTAGAGCACACATTAAGTCAACCAGCTTTGCTAGGCAATAATTAACACTCAAAATAATCAAGAACCAAATTTTCTAGAATGAAAAAAGAAAGACAAGTATGAGAAATGGACCTGGATAAGTACCATTTGTAGCATCTCGTAGTGAGAAGTCCATAACGATGCTGTCATTTATAAAAATTGACAGCAGAAATTAATTAAAGTTGTTCAAAGACAGTAACAACAACAACACTGAAATTCAATCAAAACCAAAACAAAATTGAAATTCAATCAAGTTATGTAGGTCCATCAAGAATTCAAGAAAATGAAAAATAAAATCAATTGAAACCAAAAATTCTTTTGTTCCTTGTTTCTTTCAATAAAATGAGCGAAGAAGAATAAAATAGAGGAGGGAGCTCAAACATGATATCATCATAATCCATAATCATCGAACATACATACAAACAAAATTAGAAGAAATTTTAGTGAATGACAACCTCCAATTTCTTCTGACAAGGAATAAAATTGAAAACCTAGAATTAAAGAAAAAGATGTAGTCATTATTAGCATAAAACATGGCATATTTACAAATCATGAGTAAATAGAAGAAGATAATGCAAATTTGTATATTAACCTAGATGCTCAACGAAGCTCGATGGAGATGGAGAAATCGCAGAACACAACTCGATGCCGCAGGAAACACTTGCGCAACAGATCTCATCAATGGAAGAGAAGCGTTTATGGAGGAGATTGCCGAAGAAGATCATTGGAGGAAACACTTGCACAACAGATCTCATAGTTTTATGAAGTTTCTGCAACTTGATTTTTCATTTCAAACTTTCAGGTATTTTTGACAACAGTAGAAAATTGAGAGAAAGAAGATCTACCTTGCTCTCACCCGGAGATTGTAGCGCGAGAGTAAAACGTGCCGCCGGAGGAGAACCTGCTAGAGGAGATCGTCGCTAGAAAGAGCACACAATCTCATCGAAGGATAATGCCACTGAGAAGATCGTCGTCGGAGGAGTCACTGGAGCAGATCGTCGTCGGAGGAGTCGCTGGAGCAGATCGTCGCCGGAGCAGTCGCTGGAGAAGAGCACAGATCTTCGTTTTCGGATTTGGTGGCAGCGATGGGTTTTTTAGTTAGGATTTTCCTTTGTTGGAGAAGGATTTTATTTGCCTTCTTTTTTAAATAATGGGTTTTGATATTGGCGGTTTAAAACCGCCAGAATCACCAAAAATGCCATTTTATGCACATTAATTATGGTAGCACCATAAAATGTCATAATACCTGAATATTATAAAGAACCACCGTAATATAAATGCCATTTTAAACACTTTTTTTGTAGTGTATAGAAGAGGCTGAAAACAAGTTAGTTTCATCCAAATCTAAGAAAGGGAAGTGGATTGTGATGGAGGACTAAATCATCACGTCTCTAGGCAGTTAAATTTATAATATATGGGAATAATTTATTTAAACTATTATTTGAATGAACTATGGTCCTTTGAGAGAGATTAGAATCTACTATATATGAGTAGTTTATTTCTTTTTAATCTTTGTGTTGACCTTAATTTTTAAATTAGAACCTGATACACAAGTTGTTTGGTTTATTTGTTTATTTAGTCCAAGACTTGAGTGTGTTTTCTTTCAATAAATATTTATTTTTATTATTATTATTATCATTATTGTTGTTGTTGTTGTTGTACGATTTGGAGTAATAATAAGCTTTAATTTTGCTGCACATACTTATAAAACAAAAATATTCACTAAATATAGCTTTAACTTCTTCTTATATATTAGATTATCAAATAAAAAATACTACTAAATATAACCTATTGAGTTCAGTACATGAATAAAACTAACTTCACAGGGATAAATAATTAGTCATATTTTTTATTCTACGACTTATAGTCGAGCAAAATAATTAGTCATATTTTTTATCCTACTGCTTATTTTTTAACCTTGCATCATGGGAGAGTGGAGAGTGAGATATGCGAGGGAGGAGCACAAAACTATGATTGGTCTTCAGACATGTGAGAAAAGAGAGTGGTTGCTGAGTGAGAGTGATTATTAAGGTTTTGGTGTTGTGTGCAACGGTGGCTCACCGAAATAAGTTAAGTTATATTTATATGAATGATTTCTCTCAAAAAAAAGGAAATTTTTTATTTGAAATAAAATAATTTCTTTGATTCTTTCCAACAAATTATAACATCTATATATTAAAATTTTAGCCCGGCCCAAAATACAATAGCTTTATATTGGAACTCTACAATTACATACAATTATCGTATTTAGTATTTGACTATTAGACATTTTTTGGAGGTGTTACTGTTGCACATTGCACCACATCTTTATGTAAGTTTTATTTTTTATTTTAATAAAATTTTTTAAGTGTCAATCGGTCTTCTATTGATTAGTGTTTTCATTTTTATTTGTTCAAATTCTCCATGATTTATACTTTTTTACGGTTCACATGTTTGATATTATTTTGCTTGATTAGTCTTACACACAAAATGTTAATCGTTTCAGTCCGTATAAATTATTTTTCTATCTCTTTTAACCTTTCTATTGAGATAGTAAAAAATAGAATTTGCATGACTAATACCAACTTTTTTTAGAATAGCTAGCTACATGTTAAAATAACTAATATTTTATTTTTTGCATTACATGTATAAATAAATATTAGATCTAAATAAATGACTGGGATTAGACTATAAAATTTAAAAAAGAGAATGTGTGTAATTAATGTGCTTAAAATTAGAGAGAATGGGTCATTAAGGATGTGTTTAGTTGTTTTCTCAACATAAATGAGAAATAAACATAGATACACAAGAGTACATAGACATAAGAAGATACTACTTTCATATTGTATTTGGTAAGTTAGACATGATAGAATACACAATCTATTATTATACTAAAATTTCAATTTTATCCTTATTATTTTAGAATCACCATCATCGCTTCTGTCTATCTTATTCTTCTTTTAAAATTATCGAAAACTACCACCACCTTTAAACCAAACTCAGAAACTACAAAGCTCTGATTCAAACTAAAATTTAATATGTATAATAATAAAATTAAATTCATAGCAATGTGGTCTCTGGAGTGATTCAGAAGCATCCATTTCTATTTTTACACAAATTCAAATTAAATTCAACAAATATAAAATTAACAAAAATTTCAATTTCAACTCAAATAAAAAATTCACAGATTTAGTTTTTAAATAAAAGATAAAAATAAAAAAAATTCAAACTCAGATGAGACGACAAGTGGTTGTTCTCCAAAGGAGGAGACAACAAAGATGTAAAGAGGGGAAGAGATGTAGAACTGTAGATATGTGGTTGTTCTCCATCTGCACAAATCTTGAAGAGGAACAAGAACAGAGGTACATGAGGGAGGGTGAGGTAGAGGGGACGCTCTCTTTGGAGAAGACGAATTTGCCAAGGAGAGGTTGGGAGCAGTACCATCGAAGCTCCAGACTAGCGGCAGTAGAAGGCAGTAGAAGGATAAAATTGTAAACAAATTGGTGTCTAAAGTTAGAAATTTGTGTCTCAACATTTTAGAGACACAAAATATATGTTTTTCTTTCATAATTTTTGTCTCGTTAAATAAACACCATACATGTACTTCTGTGTACTCCTGTAGACATGTATACCAAAAAACAAATGCTGTCTAATATCTTTGAAATTAGAGAGTGAATAATTAATTTTAAAATATATTTTAAATTTTAAATTTTTAATTATATTATTTTAAATATAATTCAATATATGAAGAGTTAATTTAATTATGAAATAAATATTGTGATAAGTAATTTATTTTATTATTTTAAACTAAGAATGAAGAGTTACTTTAGTTATAAAATTACATCCGTTATTTTTTTTTTTAAGAATTGACAAACATAATTTTTTTATTTGATCCTAAAATTGCATTATCACCATGAAGTAGATCTATCTTTAATTCTATCGAAGAGCGTGAAATGCACGGTGCATATTACATAAGGGTGACAATATTGATTTGTTATGATATATCTATATTTATTCATTGATGTGTCGCTTTCTTAGTGTATTTGCAATAATTTCTTGTACACTCTATGACTTCATAAGTCATAACTCACAACTTGCTCTTTATATACTTAATAAACCTTTTCAGACCCTAAATTTACTTTGCCATACAAAACCAACAAGTTTTTATGAACAGTATTTACATTATTCTTAAGAATCACCTTTTCTTAGGTATAGCTAAGGCATGTGTATGGCCTTCATGAAATCTGTTAACTACAAATTTTTCTTCAATTCTTTTAAAAGCTATTAAAGTATTGCACCATTCTCTTGTTAATTTTCTATTTCTAGTTTATGGCAAGTCTTTTTCTTCAACTAACAATTCAGATTCAACAACTTTTTTTTTCTTCCTTAAATCTTTGTTTTGAACAAAGAAAATATTTTCACACAATGCCTTGCTTGTAACAGACGATTTGCATATACTAAATCTAGCAAGATGAGCATACCTTATATTGAAGTTTTTCCTTTTTCTAATGTATCAAATACCATGCTAGTCAGACGCTTCGATTCATCCTCACAATTTGGAACCCATGGCACTATTGTTGTCGTATCAATTCTATTGCCTTTTTTTGTGACTAATTCTATTGTTTTGTGTATCCATTGAAAATATGACTAATAAATTAAAAAAATGAATTAATAACTCACTTATAATAATAATAATAATAATAATAATAATAATAATAATAATAATAATAATAATAAATAAATAAATAAATGAGTTATCAAATAATTATACCTTGTTTCACTTATGTAAACAAATTCTACATTTGGAATAGCTCACAAGACGTACGTTTATGCTTCCTTCACCTATTAAAATAAATATACGATGTCAATAGAAGAATGTAAAATAATTGGTTATGTATATCCTACTGTGATTAAGTTAGAAGCAAATCGGAAGAGAGAATGACAAAAACTTATGGACGAATTAAGATTGAGATTAATGGTGGAGTTGAGGTAGTCCTCAAAGGAGGTGAAAAATCAAAAGACAGTAGAATTAGTGCTCAATTCATGTCTTTTCGCATATAAATAATGTCGTTTACTTTGTATTGGGGTTCCTAAGTCATTTTTTCTTTTTATTATTATTTTGAAATATGAATATAATTTATTGTTAGATTAAGAAATCAAAATTATTATTTGGATAATTTACCTTCATAAACCAAAACAACTCCAATATTATTTGTATCTCCAAATGCAAAAATGTTACATGATTGTCTTGTTGCATATTTCTATGTAAATCGAATTTATCGAATTCGAATTAGGATTGTTCGTAGTAAATCGAATCTACTTGATTTGAATTACTTGATTTTGTAGTTCAAATATAAATTGAATTCAAAGAATTCAAATTAGCACAACTAACAGTAAATCAAATCTATAAGTTTCAATTTATATGCACCATGCTATATCGAATCAATCAGGCTCAATTTAGTCCTCTTAGTAAATCAAAGCTATTAAAGTTGATTTTTATTAAGTAGTGGGTAATGGTAAATCGAAACCATTAGAATCGATTTACTATGTAACATTCTATATGTATAATTCGAAAGGAATTAATTCGATTTAGTATATTCGTAACATATATAAATTCAAGGTGAACGTGAATTTTTTACCATAGTGGGACTCACAATGGCTAGTGATGAGAATTTTTTATTTTTGGTGCACTATAAAGGGTCGATTAAAAAGAAAACGCAATCGGGGATTAAATTTACTGATAAGGACCATTGAGTGTTTTCTTCAAACCTTCAACGAGTTTCACCGAGTTGCAGAATATTATACTCTAGAAAGTGGGGCTGCATGGTGTGAAATAGGTGGAGAAGTTATTCTACAGAATCCTAATTTTTGTGTTACGCGATAATGTAAAGTATGATTCATTCGTCATAGGCAATGACAAAGATTTGCAAGTTCTGTTCCATTATCGTCGTCAGTTTCTCGAGGTGAGGACCCCTAAGCTGTTGGCGAAGCTTGTGGATGTGGTCTATGTTTCTGGAGGTTCAAACCAGAATCCTTAATCCTCAGCATTGCCAGCCTGCTCTAGTTCCATAGCTGTTGGTGCCTCGTCAGCTGTGCCAAAGATTATACATGAGGCAATTTTAGTTGCATCTCCGTCCTTTGCAGCTAATCTGAACCGCAGTCGTGATGGAGGAATAGGTGACATTGGACCGCTGCGTGAGGTTGCAATCGCGACGCTTGGTACTCCTATTATGGTCCCAGCTTTTTGGGAGGGTGGAGTACCGGGTGGCGTTAAGGATGCACTGCATGATGATGATGATGATGATGATATGGAGCCCGCCACGATAGCTGATGACAATGATGATGATATCGCAAGGACTACTCCGGTTGTGGGTGAAGGAGCATCTAGTTCAGGAACTCATCAGTACCACCCACAGTTTTCAATTTTGGACTTGGATGCCATGGCACAACAGGGAGATCCGGCAGTACTTGTTGATTTCGGGGCCAGAGATACACAGAATACAGGAGTTGTATCTGAATTCCAAGTTGGTCAGCAGTTTCAGAATAAAGAGGAGGTCGTGTTAAGCGTGAAGACTTATAGAGTTTGTCGTTGGGTTGAGTACAAATGTTGGAATCCGATCATCGCAAGTACTATGGGAACTGCAACAAGTTCGACAACGGGTGCACATGGCTCATTCGGGTCAGTCTCTACCAGTGCAGAGGTATTTGGAAGGTAAAATAGTACAGCCCTCATACTTGCCTGGCCACATCAGTATCTAGTGATCACAGGATGCTTGATTATCATGTGATATCAGCCCTCATACTGCCCATGATTAGAGCTAATGCTACCGTCTCGATCAAGGTACTGCAGAATGCAACAGAAGCATATTTCGGGTTTAGACCGACTTACAGGAGGGTTTGGATAGCTAAACAGAAGGTTGTAGCACAGATTTACGGAGATTATTAGGAAGAGTCATATAATGATTTTCTATGATGGGTACTGAGTGTACAAATCACGATGTTAGGTAGTGTCGCAGTGATGAGGACAAGTTCTGTGTGGGTTGGTGGGCAAGTGGTTGACTCATCAGCTTATTTCCATAAGCTTTTTTAGACATTCCCACTATGTATCGAGGCCTTCCGGCATTGCAAGCTATTGGTCAGTGTCAATGGGACCCACCTATATAGAAAATACGGTGGTACACTACTTGTTGTGATTGCTCAAGATGGCAACGCCAATATCATTCCAATTGGATTTGCACT